>NC_052098.1:48897981-49017645 GCF_015852505.1 Tachyglossus aculeatus
TCTGGGCTCTGGTTCGGAGGACGAGGCTGTACAGAGGCGATTCCGCTGGATTCTGTCTTGCCCCGTGGGTACGGAGTGGGGTTGGTGGCTCGGTCGCCTCGGTCAGCTTCCTCACCTTCTGCAGCACCTCTAAGGGCTTCCACCGCTTTTGAGGCTGGGTAGATCCATACTCTCCCACGGCTCTGGATTTTGGGACCTGCTGAGATTCTGCGGTTGTGCTTGAGGGTCACTGAGAGATGGACTGCTTCGGACCGCTGTCAAGCGTTGTCATCGGAGTCACGGCACCAAATTACAATCCGACTGGCTTCCCCAAGTTTCCTGAAGATAGTCCCACATCAGAGGAGTTTCAAGGAGTCTTCGAGACGGTAAGCCCCGTGTGAGCAGGGATTGTCTCTATTTCTGAATTGTACTTTCCAAGCGCTTAGTGCGGTGCTTTGCACACAGTAAGCTCTCAATACATACGCTTGAATGAAATAACATAACATAATGCCATTATGAATGAGAAAACGCTCTGAACATCCTCCTGCACGTTCCACTCTCCGCAAACTGGCCGCGACTCCCCCGCGGGGCATGCTGGGAGTGGTGGTTCGGTAGGCGGAGACGAACGTTGTATAGAGTGAGCTTCACACTACTACTCCCAGAATTCTTTGCGCCCCACGCCACCAAGCCACTCTCCCTCTAATCGCGACAGGGCCTGACATGGCGGTGGCTACGCTGTGCAGCTTGATGGGAGTAATAGATCATTAGACTTAGATGAACGCTGACTAGATCTAGCATCACAATACAACTCCCACAAGTCTTTGTGCCCGAGCCGCCATGCCACTATCCCTCTCCTCGCGACAGGCTCAGACATGGCCGCTGGCTCTGCCACGGGGCAAGACAGAAGCGGTAGTTCGGTAGGCGGAGGTAAACGCTGTCGAGAAAGAGCATCACACTAAAACTCCCAGACGTCTTTGTGTCCCGCGCTATCACACCACTCTTCCTCTAATCGCGACAGGGCCTGACATGGCTGTGGCTCCGCCGTGGGACATGACGGAGTGGTAGTTCGGTAGACAGAGAGGAATGCTGTCTAGAACGAACATCACAATACAACTCCCAGAATTTTTTGTGCCTTAATCTGCAAATCCACTCTCCTTCTCCTCCCGACAGGGCCTGGCTTGGCGCCGGGCCAAGCTGCGGGGCATGAAGGGAGTGGTAGTTCAGTAGAGGGAGATGAACGCTGTCTAGAACGGGAATCACACTACTACCCCCAGAGGTCTTTCTGCCCCGAGCCGCCAGGACACTCTCCCTCTCTTCGCGAATGGTCCAGACAAGGCCGCGAGGCATGAAGAGCGAGTTAGTTTGGCAGGTGGAGGTGAACGCTGTCTAGAAGGAGCACCACACTACAACCCCCAGAAATCTTTGTGCCCTGAGCCACCTTGGCACACTCTTTCTCCTCGCGACAGAGAAAGACATGTCCACGGGTCATTCATTCATTCATTCATTCAATCGTATTTATTGAGCGCTTACTGTGTTCAGAGCACTGTACTAAGCGCTTGGGAAGTACAAGTTGGCAACAAATAGAGAGAGTCCCTACCCAACAACGGTCTCACAGTCTAGAAGCGGGAGACAGACAACAAAACATCTGGAGACGTGTCAAGTCATCAGAATAAATAGAAGTAAAGCTAGATGCACATCATTAACAAAATAAATAGAATAGTAAATACGTACAAGTAAAATAAATAGAGGAATAAATCTGTACAAACATATATACAGGTGCTGTGGGGAGGGGAAGGAAGTAGGGCGGAGGGGTTGGGGAGGAGGAGAGGAAAAATGGGGCTCAGTATGGGGTGGGGGGTCATGAAAGGAGTGGTGCTTCGGTAGGTGGAGGTGAGAGCTGTCGAGAACGAGCATCACACTACAACTCCCAGAAGCCTTTGTGTCTCGCTCCACCATGTCACCCTCCCTCTAATTAAGAAAGGACCTGACATGGTGGAGTCTCGGCCATGGGGCATGACGGGAGTGGTAGATCATTAGACGGAGATGAACGCTCTCTAGATCGAGCATCACACTATAACAGCCAGATGTATTTGTGCCCCATACCACCACGACACTCTCCCTCTCCTCCCGACAGGGCCTGGCTTGGCGCCGGGCCCCGATGCCGGACGTGAAGGAAGGTGTAGTTTTGTAGGCAGACGTGAATGCTGTCGAGAACGAGCATCACACTAATACCCCCAGAAATCTTTGTGCCCCTAGCCGCCATGCCACGCTCTCTCTATCCACGAAAGGGCATGACATGAGACTCTGAACAGCATGATAGGAGTGGTACCTCGGTAGGTGAAGGTGAACGTTGTCTAGAAGGAGCATCACACTACAATTCCCAGGATTCTTTGTGCTTCGTGCTACCTCGCCTCTCTCCATCTAATAGCGACAGATCCTGACATGGCTAAGCCTCCGCTGTGGGGCATGATTGGAGTGAAAGTTCAGGAGATGGAGATGAACGCATGGGCATGAGGTCTTTGTGCCCCGAGCCGCCTCGCCACTGACCCTCTCCCCACGACAAGGGCAGACATGGCCGTGGGGCATGACGGGAGTGGCAGGTGAGTAGGCGCAGATGAACACTGTCTAGAACGAGCATCGCACGCCAACTCCCAGAACTCCCTCTCTCGGTGCTAGGGCCACACATGTCCACGGACTCCGCCGCGGGGCATGACCGGAGTGGTAGTTCAGTAGACGGAGATGAACGTTGGCTAGAACGAGCATCACAGTACAACTTCAAGAATTATTTTTGCCCCGCGCCACCACCGCACTCTCCATCTACTCGCAATAGGGCGTTACATGGCTGAGGCTCCACCGCGGGGCACGAAGGAAGGGATAGTTCAGTAGACGGAGATGGATTCTGCCTAGAACGAATATCACTCTACAGAGTGAATCCTAGAAGTCTTGGTGTCCAGAGCGGCCGTGCCACTCTCCCTCTCCTCCCAACAATGCTGACTTGGCGCCGGGCCCCGCTGCGGAGCATGATGGGAGTTGTAGTTTGGTAGGCAGAGGTGAATGCTGTCTAGAACGGGCATCACAACGTGTGGGGAACAGCAGGGCCAAGTAAACAAGGAACTGAGAGGAGAGCTGTGGCCAAAAGGCTGGTCTCTGTTATCGCAGCCTTGTACAGGCAAGAGTTACTTGTTATCGGCCCTATGACCTTGCATAGAGGGGTGTTACTTGTTACTGGTCTTGAAGGTTACAGAATTGCTGTGTTAGTTATAAACACTGGAACATGGAAAAATACAGAATGTGACTGAAAGATATAAACGTCTTGCTGCTTGCTGCTTAACCCAATAAACGATTTCGTGCTTACCCTAGCCGAAGTCCGTGCCTTCATACACCACAAATGGCACCCGAATAGGGAATACAAATCTGAATTTATGATCCCGTGGTGTACCCGCAGCTAGACGGAGGATATGAATTCATAAAAGATTCGGCAGATTACCAGGACATCACCATCCGCAGGACGGACAGCAGAGCAGCCGCGGAAGAATTGGCAGCATGGGGCAATCAGCCACGAGAGAGCAGAAGTTGCAGCTTGAGATTTTGCAACGCATTTTAAAGGAGCAAGGGTTTAAGGTGCAACCCATACCACTGGTCCAGTTATTAGTATGGATTCGGGATCATTGTACATGGTTCCCTGAAGGTGGTTCTTATGATCTTACCTTATGGCAAAAGGTGGGCCAGGAGCTACAGACTCGTGAAAGCTTGTCCCAGCCCCTACCCAAAGGGGTACTGATTACAAGGAAAACTGTTTTTACGGTGCTGCCGGCGCTGCATCCCGCTGAACGGGCATTGCAGGAGGCGCCGGCGGCGCGCAGCTTGGGGGCAGGGAGTGATCAGGAGGACCCCCTGTCCTTTGAAGTTTTGCCTCCAACAGAAGAATTGGAGCCGATGTACGCTGCTGTTCCGGATCCCGAGGACCTGTATCGGGACCAGGATCATAGTGACTCTGGGACTGCAGACCCGAAGGAGGGATCTGATCTATAGCCGCCTTTGGCCCCTCTTACAACGACGGCTGCTGCCGCACCCACAGCAAAGGACCTTTTGCAGACCCAGCGCCTGCAGGCAGTATCCCGTTCGTCTATCGTTCACCCTCCCCGCCCTGCTCCCCCTTTGTCTGCTGCGCCGCCGTATGTATATGCTGTGCCTGCTACGGCACAGCCTGCCTATACCGGGGCCCTTTCGGGCTGCCGGCAGGAGGCATTGCGCCGAGGGGATGTACAGCTACTGCAAGCGATGCCGGTGATGTATTTTCCCGGCGGCCGGCTCAGTATGTCTCTCTCCCTTATGAGTTGATTAAGGAGTTGCGGAAAAGTGTTCGCGATTATGGCTTACAGTCGTCCTATACAATGAATCTAATAGTGGCTGTCTGTGAAACGTATATTATGACACCCCATGACTGGCACACTTTGCTGCGTTTGTTACTTAGCCTGGCACAGTACTCTGTGTGGGACTCGGAGTATCGGGAAGCTGTTACCCTGCAACTTATGGATAATCTTGCTAACAATATTAATCTTGGGGTGGATGAGTTAGTAGGGCAAGGGCAGTTTGCCACGCCCCAAGCACAGGTTCAATTAAACCGGGTGGCCTTTACGCAGGCTGCCTCCTTAACCATGAAAGGCGGTAGTCGTCTGGAAAGGTGCCTCGGACGCTTGGGAATCGGACGTTTTCCATGTACAGGGATCAACCCAGATTGTGGAATTGGCCGCCGCTGTGCGCACCTTTGAATTATTGGCATCAGAAGCTCTGAATCTGATAGTAGACTCTGCGTACCTCTCGGGTATAGTCCAACGCCCTGAAGGGGCCTTTATTAAGGAAGTGGAGAATCGCCTCTTATTACAATTGCTTCTGCGATTATCGCGCCTGTTAACACAAAGGTCTCACCCGTATTTTGGTCGTCCATATCAGATCCCATCGGCACTGCCTGGCCGCGCTGACCGAGGGCAATGCTGTAGCGGATGCTTTAACAATGCATGGTAGTACGGCCAAAATCTGTTGACTCTGGCGCGGCTTTCACACGAGTTCTTCCACCAGAATGCGCAGTCTCTGCGCAAACAATTTCGCTGACTATTCAACAAGCGCGGGATATTGATCGCGCTTCGTCCTGATTGTCAGCAGCTGTCCTCAGTACCTATTCCTGTGGGGGTAAATCCCCGCGGCCTTCGATCCAATGACATTTGGCAATCCGATGTCACTCATGTGGGCCGAATTTGGTAGAAATGCGTTTATGTTCATGTTACTGTTGATTCCTTCTCGCATCTTTGTTGTGGCCACCACCCATGCAGGTGAAAAGGCTCGTGATGTGGTTCTACATTGGTTGCACTCTTTCGCCGTCATGGGGGTCCCGGGTACTGTTAAAACTGATAATGGTCCCGCCTATGTCTCTCATAGGGTACAAATCTTTCTCCAAGATTAGGGGGTGCGCCATATCACTGGTATCCCTTATTCCCCTACCGGGCAAGCCACTGTGGAACGGATGCACCACACGCTTAAAGCTTTGTTGTTTAAACAAGAGAGGGGGAATCCCACGGGAATGACTCCCCAGGAACGGTTATACAAGGCTACATGCGTTTTAAATTTTTTAACCTTGTCTGACTTGTCCCTTACGCCAGCACAGCGCCACTTTGGATGAGACACTACGTGGCCCGAACGGCCCCGTGTGTACTATAGACCTCTTGGGTCGGAGCAGTGGCAAGTACCTGTACCTCTAATCACCTGGGGCCGTGGGTGTGCCTGTGTTTCTCTGCCCTCCGGCCCCTACTGGCTGCCGGCGCGTTGTGTTAAGCCCTTCAAGACAGAGAGACCACAATCTGCGGAGGACCACCAGGATGGCGAAGGCGCGGGCGACGCCCCATGATACGGAGCTCGATACGGTCAGAATGCTTATGATCTGGAGCCTACCTGCCTGTCACGGGGAATGGTCTTTACTGGGCACATATTCTTGATCCACCCGTCTTCAAACCTATAACCTGGTGGGATCCTACACCACCTATCTGGAATAATGACACTGAATAGATAGGTGGGGTATGGATGCCCCCGGCGATAGACGGGAGGGTCTAAGATTACTAGTTTTTTTGCTCTCAACAATACTGAGTTTGTAACTGACCTTCCACCCTTTTGTCTGACAACTAGTAATGACAGCCACATCGGCTGCATTTCGGTGTCACCTCAGCAACACCTGATAGTGAGGGACAAACGTGGAACAAAGAATTACACTTTAATAAGCATCCCGGGTGCGTCTGGAAACATCGTCTCTCCACAACCTGATGGAAGTGGGCATATATGCCACTGACTTGCCCCGTTGTACGGAGGACCCACTCACAAACAACACATGGATAAACTGGCAGCCATGTCGTGGGCTCGATCCTGATCCTGTTAGCGTCAACGGAACTACGGGAACTATTTTGGACTGGGGCCATCATGGGGTTCTGTGGGACCCGGCGAGCAACCACTCTGATGGGTTCGACATCCATAACCACAGTGCATCCTGGCATGGCGGTGGGTTGGCTGGGCCCTCTTTTACAGCTTTATATGCCCGCCAACAACACCGCCTCCCATTGCATACGGGAATTTGGCGTTTAGGCTTCGCGTTAATTAATCGTACCTTATGGAATCTAACCTTGTCTAATCATACTGCTAACGCTACACAGTTATGATTTGCACTTCACATCCCTACGTCTTTGCGATGGCACAAGCGGCTACCATAAGACACTGCAACCACACTTACAGTATTAATCTGACCAATGTATGGTATGGGAATTGTTTCTCTTCTTTAGATGCACTACACAACAATCTTACCTTTATATTCCCTTGCGTTGCTCATTAATGGTATAGTTATAAACAATGGAGGGGGAGATGTGGGGAACAGCAGGGCCAAGTAAACAAGGAACCGAGAGGAGAGCTGTGGCCAAAAGGCTGGTCTCTGTTATCACAGCCTTGTACAGGAAAGAGTTACTTGTTATCGGCCCTACGACCTTGCATAGACGGGTGTTACTTGTTGGGTCTTGAAGGTTACAGAATTGCTGTGTTAGTTATAAATACGGGAACATGGAAAAATGCAGAATGTGACTGAAAGATATAAACTATCTTGCTCCTTAACCCAATAAACGATTTGGTACTTATCCTAGCCGGAGTCCGTGCCTTCATACACCACAACAACGTCCAGATATCTTTGTGCCCCAAGCCCCCATACTACTCTCCCTCTACACGCAAGAGGGCCTGAAATGGCCGAGAGTCCCCCGCGGGGCATGACGGGAGTGGTGGTTCTGTAGATGGAGGTGAACACTGATTATAACGAGCATCACATTACAACTCCCAGAGGTCTTTGTGCCCCTAGCCGCCATGTCACTTTACCTCTCCTCACGACAGGGCCAGATATGGGGTCAGGCACCACACTGGGCATGACAAAAGGGGTAGTTCGGTAGGCGGGGTGAACTCTGTGTAGAACCAGGGTCACACTACAACTACCAGAAATCGTTGTGCCCCGAACCTCCAAACCAGGCTCCCACTCCTCACGACAGGGTCTAAAATGGCCATCGCTCTCCCTCGGGGAAGATGGGAATGGTAGTTCAGCAGATGGGGGTGAAAGCTGTCTAGAAGGAGCAGCACATTACAACTCCCAGAGGTTTTTGTTCCTCAAGCCACCACGCCACTCTGCCTCTCCTCCAGACAGGGCCAATGGCCCCGCCGCGGGGCATGAAGGGAGTGTTAGTTCGCGAGGTGGAGGTAAACGCTATCTTGAGGGAGGATCACAATACAACTCTCAGAATTCTCTGTACCCCGAGCTGCCATGCCACTGTTCTTCTCCTCCGAAAGGCCCTGGCATGGTGAGGCTCTGCAATTGGTCATGACGGGAGTGGTAGTTCAGTAGATGGAGATGAAGGGTGTCTAGAACGAGCATCACACTACAGATCCCTGATGTTTTGTGCCCCAAGCCGACATGCCACTCTCCCGTTACTCACGAAAGGGCCAGACATGGCCACGGGTTCTGCCACGAGCATGACAGGAGTTCTATATAGTTCGGTAGCCGGAGGTGAACACTCTCTAGAACGAGCATCACACTAAAACTCCCAAAAGACTTTGTGTCCCGCGCCACTAATCAATCAATCAACTGTATTTATTGAGAGCTTACTGTGTGCAAAGCACTGTACTAAGCGCTTGGGAAGTACAAGTTGGCAACATATAGAGACGGTCCCTACCCAACAGTGGGCTCACAGTCTAGAAGGGGAAGACAGAGAACAAAACCAAACATGTTAACAAAATAAAATAAATAGAATAGATATGTACAAGTAAAATAAATAAATAAATAGAGCAATTAATATGTACAAACATATGTACATGTATACAGGTGCAGTGGGGAAGGGAAGGAGGTAAGACGGGGGGATGGAGAGGGGAACGAGAGGGAGAGAAAGGAGGGGGCTCAGTCTGGGAAGGCCTCCTGGAAGAGGTGAGCTCTCAGTAGGGCCTTGAAGGGAGGAAGAGAGCTAGCTTGGCGGATGGGCAGAGGAAGGGCATTCCAGGCCCGGGGGATGACGTGGGCCGGGGGGTCGATGGCGGGACAGGCGAGAGCGAGGTACGGTGAGGAGATTAGCGGTGGAGGAGCAGAGGGTGAGGGCTGGGCTGTAGAAGGAGAGAAGGGAGGTGAGGTAGGAGGGGGCGAGGTGATGGAGAGCCTTGAAGCCGAGGGTGAGGAGTTTCTGCCTGATGCACAGATTCATTGGTAGCCACTGGAGATTTTTGAGGAGGGTAGTAACGTGCCCAGAGCGTTTCTGGACAAGGACAATCCGGGCAGCGGCGTGAAGTATGAATTGAAGTGGGGAGAGACGCGAGCATGGGAGATCGGAAAGGAAGCTGATACAGTAGTCCAGACGGGTTAGGATGAGCGCTTGAACAAGCAGGGTAGCGGTTTGGATGGAGAGGAAAGGGCGGATCTTGGCAATGTTGCGGAGATGAGACCGGCAGCTTTTGGTGACGGCTTGGATGTGAGGGGTGAACGAGAGAGCGAAGTCGAGGATGACACCAAGGTTGCGGGCCTGTGAGACGAGAAGGATGGTAGTGCCGTCAACAGAGATGGGAAAGTCAGGGAGAGGGCAGGGTTTGGGAGGGAAGACAAGGAGTTCAGTCTTGGACATGTTGAGTTTTAGGAGGCGGGCAGACATCCAGATGGAGATGTCCTGAAGGCAGGAGGTGATGCGAGCCTGGAGAGAGGGGGAGAGAGCAGGGGCAGAGATGTAGATTTGGGTGTCATCAGTGTAGAGATGATAGTTGAAGCCGTGGGAGCGAATGAGGTCACCAAGGGAGTGAGTGTAGATCGAGAACAGAAGGGGACCAAGAACTGAACCTTGAGGAACCCCCACAGTAAGGGGATGGGAGGGGGAGGAGGAGCCTGCAAAAGTGACTGAGAATGAACGACCGGAGAGATAAGAGGAGAACCAGGAGAGGACGGAGTCTGTGAAGCCAAGGTTGGATAGCGTGTTGAGGAGAATGGGGTGGTCCACAGTGTTGCAGGCAGGTGAGAGGTCGAGGAGGATTAGGGTAGACTATGTGCCGTTGGATTTGGCAAGCAGGATGTCATTGGAGACCTATGAGAGGGCGGTTTCCGTGTAATGTAGGGGACAGAAGCCAGATTGGAGGCCACTCTATCTCGCCTAGGGAAAGGCCATGCCAAGATTGACCCTCCGCCACGGGGAATGTGGGGCATGCTAGATTCAGTAGACGGAGATGAATGCTGTATAGACCTAGCATCATACTACAACTCCCAGAACCCTTTGTGCCCTGAGCCGCCGTGCCACTCTTCATCTCCTTCTAACATGGCCTGACATGGCAACGTGTCCCGCCGCCGGGTAATAATGGGAGTTGTAGTTCGGTAGGCGGAGATGAACGCTGTCTAATACCTGCATTGCACTACAACTCCCAGAGGTCTGTGTAGTCCGAGATGCTCTCATGCCACTTTCAGTCTCCTCGCGACAGGGCCAGGCATGTCCACGGGGCACGAAGGGAGTGGCAGTTCGGTAGGCGAGGGTGAACGCCCTCTAGAGCAAGCATCGCACTACAATTTCCAGAAGTCTTTGTGCCCCCAGCCACCATGCCACTCTCCCTCATCACCGGATGCTGTCTAGAACGAGGATTACATTACAACTCCCAGAAATCTTTGTGCCCCAAGCCGCCACGCCACTCTCCCACTCCTCGCGACAGGGCCAGACATGGCCACTGGCCCCTCCACTGGCCATGACGGCAGAGTATGTTCGCTAGGCGCAGGTGAACGCTGTCTAGAAGGAGAATCACACTGAACCTTCCAGAAGACCTTGTGCCCAGCGCTACACGCCACTCCACTTTTACTCGGGAAAAAAATGAGGGTTCTCTCCTTTGAGAGAATTTTGGGGACTGCCAAAGACAGCTGCCTGGACCAGCTGGGAGCGGGCTAATGCCAATGAAAAGATTTGGAAAAACCCTTCCCGATACAAGGGGCCGGCCTTCAGTACATGGGCCGCTCAGTGTCTTGAAGGTTAGTTATAAGGCAAACTCTTCCGGGAGCGAGTGGGATGAAAGGAGCCCGATCCGATTTGGGCCGAGCGTTGGGTCTCTGTGTTATTTGCGCTACACCTCACAGGGAGTGGTAGCAACACATAAAAAGTACGGTAATTACTATCAATCTCAATTGGAAAAAGTTCTTACCAAGTGCCGCGCGCCTTTTGCTCTTGGGGCACAGTAGGCCTGGCAGTCGGGGAGGCGGAGGTGAAAGCCAGTCAGGAGCGAGCCTCAGACAACGACTTCCAGAATTCTTTGTGCCCCGATCCGCCATGCCACAATCCCTCCCACCGTGACACGGATAGATTGGCTGGGGTCGGGGGGCTGGCCTCTGTCGCCTCTGCTTTCTCGCAGGGCTTTTAGCTCAGCGATTACTCTTGGCCAATCGTGGGTGTGGAGACCGTACGAACAGTGTAGAGGCAGCCTGCGTCCCACATCGGGGCTCCTAGCCTGTGGAAGAGGGTTAACACGTACTTCATCCTCAGGGTTACAGGTGTGGCAGCTGAGACACACAGATTCCAAAGTTTCTTGGCCAAGGTCACACACCACAAAAGTGTCGCAACCGGGACTTGGACTCAGATCTGCAGCATCCCAGCCCTTTCCAACTCATTCATTCATTCATTCCTTCAATCGCATTTATTGAGCACTTACTGTGTGCTGAGCACTGTACTAAGCGCTTGGGAAGTACAAGTTGGCAACATACAGAGACGGTCCCTACCCAACTCGCAGTCTAGAAGGTGGAGACAGACAACAAAACAAAACAAGTGGACAGGTGTCAAGTCATCAGAATAAATAGAAGTAAAGCTAGATGCACATCATTAACAAAATAAATAGAATAGTAAACATGTACAAGTGAAATAAATGGAGTAATAAAGCTGTACAAACATATATACAGGTGCTGTGGGGAGGGGAAGGAGGTAGAGTGGGGGGTGGGGAGGGGGAGAGGAAGGAGGGGGCCTCCCGGAAGAGTTGAGCTCTCAGAAGGGCTTTGAAGGGAGGAAGGGAGCTAGCTTGGCGGATGTGCGGAGGAAGGGCATTCCAGGCCAGGGGGAGGACATGGGCCGGGGTTCGACGGCGAGGCAGGCGAGAACGAGGCGCAGTGAGGAGTTTGGTGGCAAAGGAGCGGAGGGTGTGGCTGGGATGTAGAAGGAAAGAAGAGAAGTGAGGTAGAAAGGGGCGAGGTGATGGAGAGCCTAGAAGTTCAGAGTGAGGAGATTTTGCCTGATGCGTAGGTTGACTCGTAGCCACTGGAGATTTTTGAGGAGGTGAGTAACATGCCCAGAGCGTTTCTGCACAAAGATGATCCGGGCAGTAGCGTGAAGTATAGACTGAAGTGGGGAGAGACAGGTGGATGGGAGATCAGAGAGGAGGCTGATGCAGTAATCCAATCGGGATAAAATGAGAGATCGAACCAGCAGGGTAGCAGTTTGCATGGAGAGGAAAGGGAGGATCTTGGCGATGTTGCAGAGGCGAGACCGGCAGGTTTTGGTGACGGATTGGATGTGAGGGGTGAACGAGAGTGCATAGTCGAGGATGACATAAAGGTTGCGGGCTTGTAAGATGGAAAGGATGGTAATGCCGTTTACAGTGATGGGAAAGTCAGGAAGAGAGCGGGTTTGGGAGGGAAAGAAAAGGAGTTCAGTCTTGGCCATATTGAGTTTTAGATGGCGGGAAAATATCCTGGTGGAGATGTCCTGATGGCAGGAGGAAACCCGAGCCTGAAGGGAGGGAAAGAGTGTAGGGGCAGAGATGTAGATTTGGGTGTCATCAGCGTAGAGATGATAGTTGAAGCCATGGGAGTGAATGAGTTCACCAAGGGGGTGAGTGTAGATAGAGAACAGAAGGGGACCAAGAACTGACCCCTGAGGAACCCCTACAGTAAGGGGATGGGAGGGGGAGGAGGAGCCCGCAAAGGAGACTGAGAATGAACGGCCAGAGAAATAACAGGAGAACCAGGAGAGGACGGAGTCTGTGAAGCCAAGGTTGGATAGCATGTTGAGGAGAAGGGGGTGTTCCACGGTGTGGAGGCAGCTGAGAGGTCGAGGAGGATTAGGATAGAGTAGGATGTAGGCACGAAGGCTAATCCCGTTCCTCTGGTTATATGATCTGAATGGTGGGTACAGATTTGGATGGAAGGACTGCTCTTTTTCATACACTTCTGGCTCCCTCAGTAAGGTGGAGTTGGAAGCTTTCCTGACCTCTTCATTGACACTTTTCAATAAAGCACTAGTCATCCCCCAGTACCTCCCCCCCGCCCCCCGCCAGGAAATAACAGGCTGGGGTAATAAAACCGATGAGGCTAAAAAGTAATGATAACAATAAATTTTTATTAACAATACAATAATCATAAGTGATGATGATGGTGATGGAATTTTCGAATGGCCAAGCACGGCCCAATCCACTCGCACGTAGTCCTTAATCTGGAGGACTCATGTTCATATGGGGATCTTGAGGGGAAAAGATTTCTAAAACTCAGAGTTCTTCAGAGTGTGCAGGAGGATTAAAAGTAGCATCCTGAGTATTTGCAGTTTGTTATCAAGGTAGAGGATTGCACTGCTGACATGGGGCCCAAACAACAGTTAGGGGTTTGGGATGCTATCCCCTCCTTGGGAGGATATTTTCTCTTGACTATTCCACTGTCGATTTTCCTAGCCGATGCAGAGAGCAGGTCATGCCAAAGATGCTAGCAGATCCAAAGCAGTGCAGAACACTGCGAACTCATAGCTTTCACCCGAATATTGACAGGAGTGTCATACCTCAAATGGACGTCGTCAATGCCCAGGCATTTGTACCCCCGCAGTATATTCATAAACTTCTCATTTGGTCCCCGCCCCCAGAGCATTTACGATATCTCTCTACTATTGTTTTGACTTCTAGTTGGAAGCCAGGCTGGCTCTTGTCAACCCTCGGCATTCTAGACTCCCACCTTTTAGTTCCATGCCCTGCGAACTGTCAACCACTCAAGGGCTACTGTTTTCTGATTGTTGGTGGCATAGCCACCGGATCCTTCCCAGAACTGGGCCCCCTACCCAGGACCGGATTGCAAAACGTCTTCTGGAGTCACGTAGGAGAAGGGAGATGAATGGGAGATGCATGACAGCCAG
Source organism: Tachyglossus aculeatus (assembly GCF_015852505.1). Classification (NCBI taxonomy): domain Eukaryota; kingdom Metazoa; phylum Chordata; class Mammalia; order Monotremata; family Tachyglossidae; genus Tachyglossus; species Tachyglossus aculeatus. The sequence continues at coordinate 48,911,637 of NC_052098.1, forward strand.
CAGAAGAGAAGGGGAAATGGATGGCAGGGCCCATGCTCCCTCTAGACCATGGTCCTGCTTAAGAGGGGTGAAAGGAAGAAAGGACTAGTCCTCCTTTGTATTTTCAATTCTTCGTCGATTAACGCCGCCTGAGAGAATCCAGGTGTTTGACCTTATCTGCATTGTGTTAACTCTGGTGCTGCGTTATCTGGGGTTCGGGCCGAAGTGAGAAGGGGAGTTCCCGCTGGGTGGACAGAAGGAGCTAACAACGAAATGGGAGCCTCTGGCGCTGAGGCTTGACGTTACGGAGGCGATCCCCTCTCCAAGGGGCTAAGGATTGCTCGAGGCCATGGAGGGGGCGTGTGGGAATGGAATCATTAGCCTTTCCCAGGCAGGACAGCGAGTCAGGGCTACTCAAGCAGTGGCAAGTGTGGTGGGCGGAGGTCAATCTCAATCTCGGCTGAGGAGGTGGTGCTCTCACACCCGGCCGTTGGTCAGTGGCCCTGCGTTTTGTCCCCCATAGGTACGACAAGGGGAGAAGACGGATCCGAACAGACCGGCGAAGTGGACAGAAGGGAAGCTGTGGATGAGGTATTTCTCTCACAGGCTTTCTAAGGCGATGATTCTGGACTCATAATCGAGGAAAATCCCCCAGTCGGTGGATAGGAAGGGCCTTTGTGTGCTTGCTGAATGAGAAGGCAATGCAGAATCACCCGCCCCCCCCCCCCCCCCACACACACACTTACAGACTGGAAGATCATCAGTGACAAGGTGTTCCCTGGTGCAACTGGCACGTTGTTCCTCCTGCACATTCGACTCGTAACACACAACCACCACCTCCAACTCCGGCTTGTCTCCCACCTCCACCTCCCAGTGTTGCAGCCCTGAGGTGAACACCGGGGGAACCCAGGACCCTGCCACATTTGTCGAATCAGTCCTCGTGGTCGGACATATCCTGCGGGGCCCGCACGAATGCCACACTTTCTAATCCTATGACATGGACGAGATGGGGACTGGGCTGTGTCTTCAGTCCAAGGTCATGTCCACTTCGGAGAGAGAGAAGAGGTTCACGGTTCATGACACCACATGCTATCCCCTGTCGTCCACAGGTGTTTGGAGAGTTTGGGCGGTAGAGAGGGGGGGGACATTGCAATGCGGGCACTCACAGTCAATGCTTGGAAAGCTGTAGAGTTGGGCATTCGGCCATCTTTGTCTCCACTGCAGGGTGTGAGAGCAGAGACGCAGGCTCCATCTAGATGGATTCCTAGCCTGCTGGAATCCAGAAGAGAAGACCTCTTCCCATAGTATCCTCTGCCAGGGCGGTTGGGAGAGGGAAAAGGACATATGGGAACCCAACCCAGATTGCCTTGGGATTTCACATCCTGAACCCTCCCAGAGTTGGATCACTTGTGGCCCCTGAAATATCAGACCATCGGTATGGGGGTCCCACAAGCGAACACACTGTTGCTCCCCACAGGGCGCTACTCTCCGTCTATCCTTTAGCATAATGGCAGCTGTGATAGACGACAACCTGAGAGTTCCATTCAGGAACTTTCCGCCGTCGGGGAGACTGGAATCCGGGGTGGAATTTGACAGAGGACTGACTCAGGAAGAGCCCATCATGGGCCTCCACTCACCTGCATATCTGCCGAGCATTTCTCTTATCCCAGGGACCCAGTAAGCCGTCCGCTCCAGTGCGTGGTGTTCTTTGACCACTGCTGCAATACCGACACACTTCTGGAGAGAGCAAAGAAAGCCGTTCATAAAGAATCTATCGTGCAGCTCAGGACCCAGAACGTCGCGTGGAACAATACTGATGTGTCCTTCCGAAAGAGTCCCGCGTACCCCATGTTGTACCTTGACTCTTCATTCGTCGGATCGCCCACAAGGAGCACAGAACATGGTACGTACTTGAGCAATGTTCCTCAAGCGTCCTAAATAGAAAGGAGACACAGGATTACTATTTGACCTCACGATCTGTTTCCAGTCGGGCACCTTCCTGTAAAGGTGGGTCTCCTTGGGGGTACTGCATCAATCTCCTCTGTACTGGCTTCGTTCCAACAGCTAAGTGCTGGGACCCTGAGATTATGTACATACATTCGCTTCGGGTAACTCAGTGTTGTTGGGCCGCTGGGCAGTTGAAACCTTGCCCATAACCCTCGATGGAGGGATGCAACCGGGGTTCCACCATGCAGGACCTGATTCTCTAGAACCCTCGCCGAGAAGGATGTTGTGGGTCCGGGCACGGTTCTGCTGAAAACCCAGAAGAGTCTCTCTGGGCTCCATTACAATCTCGCCTTATGGCCTTCTCCTAGACTCTCACCTGCAGGCAGCTCGATGCTCCCCCTATGACACTTCCCCTCCTGCTTTGTGATCAGTGCCCGAAGAGTGCGGCTCTGCTGGAAAAGATGCACTTTTCTCGGACTCAGTTTCTAAAGATTCTCGCTCTCGTCCTTCTCCATGCTCCGAAGCAGCAGTTCAAACTCCTCATCCAGGAATCGGTACATCTTCTCAAATTGGGACACGAGATTCCGCCTAAATTTCTGCACCTCCTCCTGGCTGGAAAAGAGATAGCGGTGGAAAGGAGAGTCAGTAGGCAATTGCACACATTGAACCTCCCCTAGCCCCGCTAATGGAAAAGAAGGGACCCCACCGGATGGGGCCAGAACCTCACCTATTCTTGTTCTCCGCAGTCTGCACCTCCTCAGTTACGGTCCACAGGGGATGAAGAAGCTCCTGGAATCTCTCCTGAAAGGCACAACGGCCGTCGAGGACCTTGAACTAGGTGTCCGGCATGCGTGGAATACGTATGTGCTGCCTTGGGCCTCTCTCACCTAATTCCCGGACCTCGGGAGTAGGCTAGGGAGATATTGGCGTTGCACCAGTCAAATAATTCCTAATTCGACGCTCAACACATTGCCTTGGGAAGGCCACGGAATGGACAATATTCCATGGGAATCCTGCACAGCCTCTTCTACCAGACTCACGCTGTGTTCCCCGTGCTTCTTGGAACCGTAGCAGGACATACAGACTGCGGTGTCTTCCTCCCGACAGAACAGATTCGGAGCTTGCTGGTGTCTCTCACACAGCCCCTCCTCTTCAGAGGCGCTCCACAGTAGCTGAGGTCCGAGTTCCCTTCCGAGCACTGCCAGTCTCCCCCAAACGTTTATTGATCTCCAGGCGCTTCAGTTGGCAGGAGCCATTGTACTGTGGGCAGGAGAAGGAAACCTGTACATCACCCCGAGCAGCTGAGAAGACAGAGTCGTCAGGAGCTGTGTCCACAGCTAATGGTCACGGGGTTCAATGAAGTATTCCATGCAGACAGAGCCGGTCGACTCTTCATGGAGGCATTTGGGCAGATCCAAGACAGCCATGTTTCCTCCGTAGAGGGGCCGAGGTTGAGTCACAGAAGACTCGCTGTCGATCACCTGTTGATCTGTCCCCTGTCGGAAGATGGCCAGACGGTTCTTTCTGTTGCAGATCTCAGGAACCATTCAGAGACGGTGGATCTCTACAAAGGGAAGTTAGCACCAATGATTTCTCTGGTGTCACACTTCTGCTGTGGGGCTTCAGCTCTGGGGGTGCACTGTCAGCAGCTGAAATACCAAAGGGCGAACTGAACTCCCGTGTTTTTGGGTGTCGGCATCCTGGGTCTACGCTTTCTTTCCCCTCCACCCCGTTTGCAGAAGGTATGAACTCTACCTTGGGTTGTGAGAAGAACTTTCCAGGTATTGGCCTTGATCTGAGTTTTGTGAAATCTGGTTCTCCATTGTCTGGGGTTCGGGCCGAGGGGAACATGCATGTGTATATTGGGTCTTACCCACGCAGGGGTTACATCAATCCTCATCCAGCAGCAGCAGGCGGCATGGACACCCAGGTCAAAGTGGGGTCACAAAGCTGTTCCTCGGTGTCAGTTTGCATAGGGTATATCTGGCCAGACACAGTTAATTGCCATCTGGGGTAGTTGCTCGGCTCCGTCTTGTCCTCCTCTTTAGGGCACCGGTGACTACCACTTCCTTATCCCAACAGGTGTCCGCAGCTGCAGTCAAGGTCGGCAACACATGTGATAAACAAGGGATAGTGTTGTATGTTCCATACTCTCTTCGAGCTAATGGCATCTTGGCCAAACAAACTGAAGTCCGGGCCTCGGTTCTGTCACTTTCTACTTCTCCATTTGTGGCCACCCCGTGGATCCCAGTCACCTGGGTTACTGTGACCAGTGGTCTGCCAATGCTCAGCACATGGTACCCTCTTGCTGATCTAGATGAGACCTTTCACGGGAGATGGGGTGATACCAGATTTATGCAAACATGCTGGGAGTTGGTCACAATGCCACCTCACCTAAAACTGATTGACAAGGGGTTGTATTTGCAAAACAGGTACACCCATGCATTAGCATCCATACCTTGTGGTGTGTCCAACGAGCAACAAGGTAGAGTAAGGCGGTCACCTGCAGCAGCAATAGGATGACAGTGGGATGCAGGGCTTCACTTTAATTTTCTCCTTTGCTACCAGTTGTCCTTGGCTCTCCTTTTAGCTGAGAACCAACAGGAGGGCCAAGGAAAGAACGGTCGGGGAGATTTACCGTGCTGCTGAGGAAAGCTTTGAGGACCCCTCACCAATAAGACAACAAGAGGGATTCTACCGGATCAACATATGGCTTCTATTATTCACTAGGTGTTCTGTTCTTCTCTGTTACAATTATCCATTAAGATTATGCCAACAATGTTATAAACAAGCTGTCAAGCAAAGGCAAAATGTTCTTCTGGTCTTGGAGTTCCCATCTTCACCCAGATGATACTGGTGCCCACAATCTCTGGATCAGGTGGTCTGGTGGGACCATGTCCCTGTCCCTTTGATATCATGCCTCACACTGAAGACAGGCTCTCTAATAAGCTGTTGAGCAACGATCCCTTTGCTGGACCTTTGTGGCAACCAATGTGCCCTACGGGAGTAAAATCCCGGAAGATAGTATACTAACCATAGAATCGTTAGGCAGATAAGTAGCCACCACCATCATATAGTTAAATACAATTGATAAAGTTTGAAATAACAGTTCTTTCCCATAGTACTTAAGATTCATCCTTAAAAGTGTTCAATGTTAACAATAATCTCCGATGACGTTGTCACTTTGTCACTTTCCAAGTCCTTGGGATGGAATGCCTGAATCATCCTAGTCCCTTAAAGGAAACACAGTTGTGAAGACAAAGATCAACACACATCCAAACCTTGTTCTTCCCATATGATCGTGTATCACACAGAGTGACAAACATTCATAATGATAATACTTATAATGATCACGATATTTGTTATGCACTTACTATGATCCAGGCACTGTTCTAACCGCGGGTATGGATACGGGCAAATCTGGTTGGACCCAGTCACTGTCCCAAACGGGGTTCACAGTCTCAATCTCCATCTTATCTATGAGGTAACTGAGACCCACGGAAGTGAAGTGACTTGCCCAAGGTCAAACAGCAGACAAGTGACCGAACCATTTGCCAGGTTATAGTAGAAACAGATTACAGAGCCTGTATTGCCTTAACCCTCAACATAATGGAAATTTGATATTAAACACTATTTGAGGCCAAAGAGCAATGCCACAAGCAAAGATGAACAAATAAATCCCATTTTCAATACACTGAAATTGCTAACATTCAGTTAATTAAATCCTTCCTTTGTGTGTCGCTGTCTCCTTATCAGAAGTCTTAAGATTCATGGCAGATAAAAAGTTTCTCCACTTAATTCTGCTTTAGTTCATCCTTAGGAGCCATTTGGAAAGCTGGTGCTTGAGGTGGATCTGAAAGTCCCTTGGTAAATAAGGAGGTGTCCCATGCTAGGTCCATTCCCCAAGGAATTTGTGCAACCCAGTAGGCCAACCATATCTTTAACAAATTCCTCAGGATTTCCTCTAGTTCCCATTCACCAAAAATCCAGATTTAATTTTTACAAATATTCCCCTTCAATCAGAATATTACCTTTTCTTTCAGAACGACATTTCTTGGCAGCACATTTTCATGCTCTCGTTCATCCAAAATTATGTAAGGAACATTACATATGTAGAACATATAAATTTATACATATATTGTATATTTTATATTATATTGTCTTTACATTCTCTCTTTTCCTCTTCACTATACATTGTTAATTCCATAGGGATGGCATCGCGGTAAAATGTTTTGCTCCAACTATCACGTTTCTACCAGCCGGATAGAAAGATGAAAGTTTATCTTCAACCTGCCTATACACCTCTTTACCAAATTAACAAGCACAGCAGGATGCCAGTGGAATCATAGTTACAGTAACCAAATCACCACTTCTACAGGCATCCCTGGCCTTGAAAGAGCAATGGAAAAATTCTCCTTTCCCCATTCCTCCTTTCATTTCACTAGTTGAGAACTAACTTTCCCAACCACGAGATCCCCACTTCACAACAAAGCCAGTCAATCAATTCGTTTGAGAGTTACCCATTGGGGTTGAGGGAGACGCCTTCCCTTCAATTTTCCCTTTGATCTTCTAAACCGATAGCTCCAGCCCCTTAGGGTTTCCTTATCTGCTGCCATGCCTCAATTGTGGATTCTCTGAAGTTAACTAAGAGAAGGGGAAAAGCTTAAAAAAGCTAAACAAGCAAGAAGACTCTCAACCTTTGGAGCTACCCAAATTCGGTCACAACACTGGCCGCTCCATTCAACAGAACTCATTTTACACATAATTTCACACAGACTAGCCAATGCAGCCAATCCCTCCTATCAGCTGAGCTGCTTATTTCCATTCCCCCAAAACAAGGTCTAAATCCTTATTTAACATTATCATTCCTTCCTGAGACATTCAGATTCCTGTTCCTCTATACTCACTCCCTCATTATCTCTTTAGAGACAAATCTTTGGGGCTTTTCTTCAAGCCTCTCACTCTCGTCCATATTTACAACCTTTCCTCATTCCGGCTCCACCCACATCTATATACATAATGTGTCTTTTGGCATCACCTCAAAGTCCAACACCGTGGCATTCCCAAAACGTCCTACATGACAATTCTGGCACCTAAACACGAGGGGGACCTTAGTCCCAACTTGTTCATGCAGTCTTTCCAGTACTTAGAACTGAGATGTTTTCAGGTGATCATCAGGGACTTCCCTTCTTCAGCAGAGACTAAGTGGTCCCTAATACTAAGTGGAGCCTAAGTGGCTCCTTGGAATCTTTATAATATTGGTCTTGTAGCTATCTGAGTTGTTGTCCGGTAAATCGAGCTATTGTTCTGCCCTGAACATTCTCTTGTCGCCTAGCCAGTGAGGAAACTCCTGCCTCGCCCTCAGATTCCTACTCCTTAATCACGCGGTAAAGTGAGGCCTTGGGAAGGGGACGCTCAATGGGGTTTCTCTGGCTAAGAAAGGGAAGCCCCCCGGATGTTCAGGGACAGGGAGTCCTCTGAGGGGTCACAGGGGTCCAGTGGGCGAAATCTGGTCCAACTCCATACACTGCTCCAGCTACAGCCACCGGGGCGGCCGGCTTCTGTCTGTTTTCTTCTAATTATTACTTCACTAAGGTCTCTAGAGTCTCTTGCAATTTGGTCATGCACCCCTGTAAAACCTGAGAGTTCGCTCGCTAGGGCAGCTGCGTCTCGTTCAGCGGCTCCCATTCTTTCCTCTGCCCTGTCGAGGCTGGCTTTGCAAACTTTCAAATTTTTCTCCTACCCATGGTTAAGGCTAACAAAAAGGAGGCTGATGGTGACCTCAGTTCCTTTCCAGGCTTAACCTTCTATCGTATTTATTGAGCGCATAATTAAGCGTCTGTCTAAGCCTTCTCTGTTTAGGGTTTCCTGGTTTCCCTAGGCTCCATTTAATCACTCACTGTCCCATCTTACAATGGTCCAACCATTCCCTTCCTAAAAACCTTGCATGCCTAAGGGCGTCTATTTCTCCCCTTGTCCCTGGGGTCCGGCTCACAAGATCCTTGCATGTTTCACTCAGTGCTAACTTCTCTCCCCTTGTCCGGGAGGTCTATTCATTCATTCATTCACTCAATCATATTTATTGATAATAATAATAATAATAATAATAATAATAATAATAATGACAACAGTAATGGTATTTGTTAAGCGCTTACTATGTGCCAAGCACTGACCACGTAATGTACGCAGATCTCTGTACTAAGCAATTGGGAAAGTACAATACAGCAATAAATTAGTGACAATCCTGTCCAAAATGAGCTCAAAATTCTGGGGCGTTGGGAGACAGAAATCATTCCAAATAAATAAAATTACAGTTATATACATAAGTACTTTAGGGATGGGCCGGGTGTAAGAGCAAAGGGAGAAAGTCAAGGCAAAGCAGAAGGGAGTGAGAAATGACGGAAAACGGGGCTTAGTCTGGGCTGGAATCCCGTGCCTTCAATAAGGCTTTGGAGTGGGTGAGAGTAATCGTCTGTCGGATTTGAAGGAGGAGGGCAGAAGCAGGAAGTGAGCCAGGTGTTGGCAGTGAGATAGGTGAGAACGAGGCAGTGTGAGAAGGTTAGCACCAGAGGAGCGAAATGTGTAGGCTGGGTTGTAGAAGGAGAGAAGTGAAGTGAGGTTGAAGGGGGCAAGTTGTTGGAATACTGTGAAATCTATGGTGAGGGACGTTTTGTGGGATATGGAGGTGGATAGGTAACCACTGGAGATTTTTTGAGGAAGGGGGATGACTTGTTCTGAACGTTTTTGTAGAAAAATGAGCAGGGCAGCGGCGTGAAATATGGACTGGAGTGGGGAGAGACAGGAGTTTGGGAGGTCAGCAAGGAGGCAGATGCAGTATTCTACGTAGGATAGGATGAATGATTGGGTTAACGTGGTGTCAGTTTGGATGGAGAGGAAAGGGCATATTTTATCAATGTTGTGAAGGTGGGACCGACAGGATTTGGTGACAGATTGATTGTGCGGCTTGAATGAGAGAGAGGAGTCAAGGATAACACCAAGATTACAACCTGTCAGACAGGACGTACGGTGCATTCCAATCAGGGTGCCAAGACCCAAGACTTCTGACACCAATGATGTCGAGTCCCGAATGGCCAACTGGTTCTCCGAGATTCTATTAGAGGGTTCTTTTCTTGGAGACGCCGAAGGAATGATCACCACAATGTAGAAACCAGATACAACAGTGAAAGATTCGGCTATAGCAAGAACACACCTATGCCCCACCAACCCAGGCATAGAATTTTCCTACCGTTCGATGATCAGACCCATCCGGAGGTCAGATCCTTAACAAGGCGGATTGGCACGGGGTGTTTCTGGCCTAAGAGGTCCCTCTGGCCTGGGCAATCCCCGCCTTCTTTTTGGAAGACGGTGAGCAGCAACATGAGTGTAATTTCCCCCTCCTCTTACGCTATGCTTGTTGACCGTAACTTCGAGCTTCTTCCGGGTATGCCCAAATCTATCACTACCAGATGCTTTGTTCGGTTTCTGGCATTTGTGATGACAGTGCGGTTTTTGTTTCTTCTTCGGTTTTCCTTCTTTTTTCTTGCTTCTGCAGAGCATTAAACTGGGGGCCTCTCCACAGGATGTGCCAAGCAGAGGGCTGAGGGTCATGCTTGTTAGGCAAGTTAGTTTAGGAAGCAGATTAGGGTTCGAGTCCATGTAAGAAAGAGTTAGTGGTCTTAAAAAAAAGAGGCCGAGTTAATGCCAGGGTCTTTAACTTAGCTTATTGTCCTTCAACACTAGACCTCGACCTCAGCAAGCGCGTGGCCCTGGCGCAAGTCCAGTGTCCGGACTATGTGCAGTCCCGTGGGGGCTACAAGCTTGACATTCCTTCTACAGAGGCAAGCAACAGAGTGTTGGGTGAATCAAGAGCCCTAAGAAATGCGAGGAAGAAACAATATGTACTATCTTTTGGTCATTGCTTAGACCCTATCTGGCTGGCTGGCTGGCTGTGATTACAGGACGCAATATGCCAAAGGGCAGTAAGTTTAACACATTGTTTAGTCAAGGTGAAAACTGCACTATTCAGCCAGCAGGGAAAGTGGCGAGTCTGAGAGGAAAGAAAAGGCCCAAAGTGGGATTGTGCCCAAAGTGCCGATAGGGTATCTAACTCGGTGCTTGGTACAGCAGTTGGCATAGAGTAAGTTAAGGGAAGCGATGTGGCCTACCCGATATAGGGTAGGGTTGGGAGTCAGAAGAACCTGGTTTCTCAACCCGGCTCTGCCACTTGTCTGTTGGGTGACCTACGGCAGGTCACGTTGCGTTAGATGGGAGAGGAAGAGTGAGCCTGGCCCCCTCCCGATCCCCTCAATGTCTCCTGTAGCTGCCCCCTCTGTGCCCCGCCCATCTAGGCCCCAGTCCCTTAAGGTCTTATGCCCTGCCTTCTCTGTGCCCCGCCCCCATTGGCTTCGCCCTGCCCCTCTTGATGGACATCAGTCAGCAGGGCGGGGGACAGAGCCCTCAATTGGACATTTGAAGGTGGCACCAGTTAAAAGCGTGGCTGGTCTTAAAGAGGTCGTGGCACTTTACCACGAAAAGATGTGCTGGTGGGCTCACCGCCTCGGCCTCAGTCAGCCCGCAGGAGGGTGCGGGGCCAGCTCACACAAACCCGCCAATCAGCGGGTGAGAGAGGAGCTGCCTGGCCCAGGCTGGAGGGGGCGGAGCGAGCTAACAAAGGGCAGGCAATCAGCGAGCGAGAGAGGTGCGTCCGGTCCCAAGGTGGGAGGGGACAGAGTGAGCTCCCAAAGAGCAGACATCAGTGAGGGAGCGAGGAGCTACCCGGCCCATGGGGGAAGGGGTCAGCACGCGACGGACAACCGATCAGAGTGGCTCCCCGACGCACCTCCCGTCCCCGCCACCCCTGCCCAACCCCGGAGAAGAAGGAATCGAGGCCAGGGCTCGAGGGGAAGCAGCGCCATGTCTGAAGGCGCCGCCTGATAAACCTCCTTGCCATGGAGAGAGGGACTGCTGCCTCACGGCGGAAACCTCTCTGACTGGGTGCGGGGGGGGGGATGGACAGCAGGGACTCCCAGCTCCTGACCCTTGCTTCCCCATTGACAGCCTGCCCAGCGTTTCCGCCCTCTCCCCAGTGGACGGCCGCCGGCCCCATGGTAACGTCAACGAGGGGTCACGTGACGATACATCCCGCCCCACCCCCCCATACCCCACCCCTGAGCGCTCCGCCCAGGGACCCCCGGGGGCTCCTCGGGCGCCTTGCCCTTTGGAAGGAGGCCGGGAACCCACGGGCAGCAGAGCTGGCAAACCCTTCCCCCACGGGGCAACAGTGTCCCCTCCTCTCCTTCCCCACCGCGGGTGATCAAATAATAATAATAACGATAATGATGGTATGTCCTATGCACTGAGTATGTGCAAGACATTGTACAAAGCCCTGGGGTAGGTGACGATGGGCTTGGTTAAGCATTTACTCTGTGTCAAGTACTGTTCTAAGCACTGGGATAGATACAAAGGAATTGGGTTGGGCACAATCTCTGTCCCAATGGATTCACAGCCTTAATCCCAGTTTTACAGAATAGGTAATAGCAGAGGCACAGAAAAGGGCGGTGACTTGCCCAAGTTCACACAGTGCACAGAAGGGTGGAGCCAGACCATAATCAAGGGCTTTTGGACTCCCTGGGCTGTGCTCTTTTCCACTAGGGCATCCTGCATCCCCAGAGACAGGGATCCGGACCCCCGTGGGGGTGAATAGGGGGTGTTTGAGAGTGGGGTTGGAGGTTGGCAGCGGGAAAGAGGAAGGGGCAGGATGAGGCGGGCCTGCTTGGGGGCTGGGGGGGAGGAGGGGGGGTGGGTCTGAGCGGTCTTTGGGTCGGCCAAGGGGCAGGAGGTGAGAACAGAGACCCCCGCCCGGATCAGGCCGGGAGAGAGTGGAGGCGCAGGAGTTCCCAGACCCCAGTGCTTTGTCCTTCCTTTCGCCACAACTTCGAACATCTGACCAACATCACCATACTCTGGGAACTCCAAATTATAGTCCGAATAGAGGAAAAGGAGGGGGGAGGAACTCGAGGAGGAGGAGGACTATGGCCTCGAGGAGAAGGCGGAGGAGGAGGAGGAGAAACACGAGAGACCCAGCAGGTTCTGTCCCCAAAGCCCCTCCACAGGTAGTGAGATTCTGCGGGCTGGGTGCCCTGTTCCCAAGACTCAGAAAAGTTTGGCTTGAGGTGGAAGAAGATGGCAAAGAAAAAGCAGAAGAGAAGGGTGCTGGGCTGGGTGGCCCGTGCCCAGAGGTGGGGTGAAGAATGCCTTCCAGGAAAGACCCGGGTGCACCCCCAGGGCGGGGAGTGAACACGATGCCGGCCTCTCCCGATGGCCCGGTGATGACCAGCCGGATCTTCACGCCCCCGCCCTCCCCTATTCCCGACTGCCACAGGAAGGCTGGGCCCTGCCCTCGCCCAGGGGATCTGGCCTCTCCTAGCCCTAGCTGGAACGCTCCCCACATGTCACGTCTGCCTTGCTGCAGTCCTTCAACATCAGGTGGCCACGTCTAGATAGATACACTCCTTTTATATCAGCTGGCCACATCCTGCTCTCTCTAGTTCTTTAATGACAGCTGGCCACGCCTGCATCCGCCCCCGTCCCTTAATGTCAGTGGGCCATGACCACATTACCCCTGTCCTCGAACATCCTCTGGCCACATCCACATAGTTCTCATCCTAAAACGCAAAGCCAGCAATGTCTGCAAGGGCCCCCGGCCATTGACACCAGCTGGAAATGTCCGCATCACCCCCGGTTTTGAAATCAGATCACCTTTAATGTCTGCCAGCCATGTCTACAGCGTGGCCATTCTAATATGGCCTACCAGCCACGCCCACATGGACCCTCCCTTTGATGTCTGTGGGCCATGACTGCAGCACCCCATTACTTTGATCGTCAACGAATGGACCGCTACGGTCCTGTAACGTCAGTTGGCCACGTCCAGGTTGCCACTGTCCATCAAGCTCTGCCGGCCACTTCCACATCGTTCCCGATATTTACCATCGGCATACTACGTCCCCATCGCCACCGTCCTACAACATCCACCAGCCACATCTGCATCGCCCCACTCCTTTAAAGTCTGATGGCCAAGTCTGCATCTTTCCAGTCCTTCAACATTTGCCAGTCACCTCTTCATCGCTCCTGTTCTCACTGATGTGAGTAACCCTGATGGCACACAAACAATGACTCCAGGATGACCCAACCCCGGGGTCATATTACCAGCCTCCCCGCCCCCACCCCAACCCTGAGACTGCTGTTCTCATAAACCTGGCTTCAATTGCACCCTGTTGGGTATCCCTCGTAAATCCCCCACCCCGTCCTCAGGGAGCCTGACCAGCTGCGTGTCTCACAACCCTGAACCTCTAAATGCTCTACAGCTGAGAACCATAAACGCTCCCTGCAGCCGTGAACCCTAAATGCTCCTGGAGTAAGGCCCTACTGAGAGCTCACCTCCTCCAGGAGGCCTTACCAGACCGAGCGCCCTCCTCCCTCTCCCCCTCCTCCCCCTCCTCCATCCCCACTGCCTTACCTCCTTCCCCCCACAGCACCTGTATATATGTATATATGTTTGTACATATTTATGACTCTATTTATTTTATTTGTACATATTTATTCTATTTATTTTATTTTGTTAATATGTTTTGTTTTGTTCTCTGTCTCCCCCTTCTAAACTGTTAGCCCACTGTTGGGTAGGGACCGTCTCTATTTGTTGCTAACCTGTACTTCCCAAGCTCTTAGTACAGTGCTCTGCACACAGTAAGCGCTGAATAAATGCTATTGAATGAATGAATGAATGAGCCACGAACCCTAAATGCTCCCTACAGCCACGATCCCTGAATGTTCCCTGCAGCCATGAGGCCCTGTGCCCCCAAATGCTGCTGTGTGGGGCAGCGTGCTGCCCGCACACCCGACCTAGAGAGAATCGGTTCAAGTCCCGGGCTCCTGGCCAGCTCTTCAAACCCTGGACACCACCTCTCCTCACAGAACCCAGGCACTCCTAGCCCACTAGGCTGCCTTCCCCAGGGGAGCCTGGATCCACCAGCTACTGACTCCCAGGCCCAGGCTCTATTTCCACTAGGCCCTGCTCTAAACTTCTCATTGGTGAGAAAGATAAAAGCCCAGCTCTGGAAATGAAGAATTTCTTATAGAGCCCTGGTTCCCTGAAAACACCCATCAAGAGCGAACGAATGAGTCAAGGCTGTGAAAAAACAACCAACATTGTAACGTACACATTCTAAGAAGACAAAGGTTTTAAATTTCAGAAAAAAATAGTGCGAACGAAAATACCTTTCTATTCATAATAATGATGATGATTACTGTAGTAGTGGTCAAGCACATATTACATGCCCAGGGCCCACAAGAGACTCACATTCCAAGTAGGAGGGAGAACAGGGATTGAATCCCCGTTTTTCCGATGAGGGAACTGAGGCCCAGAGAAGTAAGGTTTCATGCCCAAGATGATACAGCAGAGAAGTGGCCGAGTCAGGATTAGAGGAGTCACAGTTCACCATGTTGACTCAGAAATACAGTAAAGTGGGCACTGTGGATGATTTCTTCTTGCCATTGATGATTCCTCTTTCGTCCCAGTAGGGACGAAGGTTCTCTCACTCTCAGAGGGATTTATGGGCGAACCCAAGATCAAGTGGGATGTGTAGACCCTCAAACCAGTGGATGCCTTTCAGATAGAAATATGAGTGAGACTCAACTCGATCAATCAATCAATACATCAGTCCTATTTATAAATAATAGTAATGATTATAGTGGTATTTGTTAAGCACTTACTGTGTGACAGGCACTGGGCTGGAAATCAGCATATCACGTTAGGCACAGGCCCTGTCCCACATGGGGCTCACAGTCTCAATCCTCTCAATCCCCATTTTATGGAGGAGAGATCTGAGGCACAGAGAAGTGAAGTGACTTACCTAAGATCACACAGCAGACAAGTGGTGGAGCAGGGATTAGAACCCACAATCTTCTGACTCCCAGACCTGTGCTCTATCCACTGAACCATGCTTCTTCTCACTTACTGAGCTCTTTGAAGGATGGCAGGACATCCAAGGAGAGAAGCCTTGAAGACAGGAGGAAATTCGAGACTGCAGAGAGGGAAAGTGATCAGGGCTGGAGAGAGAGTTTTGGGAATCGTCCATAGAGAGCTGGGATTTGAACCCATAGGAGTAAATGAGTTCTCCAAGGGAGAGGGTATAGATGGGGAATGGAAGAGGATTCAGAACTGAGCCTCGAGAGACACCCACTGTTATGGGTAGGAGACAGAGGAGGAGCCTGAGAATGAGACTGAGAAAGAGGAGCCAGAGAAATAGGAGGAGAACCAGGAGAGTCAGGGAAGTAAAGGTTGGAAAATGTTTCCAGGAGAAGAGAGCAGTCGACAGTGTCGACGACAGCTGACAGGTCAAGGAGGATTAGGTTGGGGTAGAGGTTGTTGGATGTGGTAAGAACGAAACGATTTGTGACCTTAGAGAGGATGGTGTCAGTAGAATGAATATGGCTGCAGCCAGATTGGAGGTGGTCAGCGAGAGAATTGGAGGGGACAAAGTGGAGACAGCGGGTGTAGCCAACTCGCTGAAGGAGTGTGGAGAGAACTGGTGGGAGTGAGATGGTGTGATTACTGGAGGGAGCCTTGGGGTCAAGGGAGAGTTTTTTTAGGATAAGGGACACATGTCTGGTGAGGAAGAACGAATCCGTCTTGTAACACAGAAGCCATTTCCTAAAACACTGTAGTTGTTGGGTTTATTTTACCCGATAAGCAATAATACCAAAGAAGGCATTAGAGAAGAAATTAATTTGTCTGAGAATTTTAATGAGGAAGAATTTGAGGAGAAACAGAATTGTTTTCCAAAGGAGTCTGAGGAGGTGGTGAATTGCCCTGCTGTCAGGCGGTAGAAAGAATGCTAGATGAGCCCGCAGGGGAGGCGGGGCGGGGCGGGTTAACGGCTTCCCCTGGTTTTACCCGGTAATGGGTTTAAGAACAGCAGGCAATCAGAGCAGCGAATCAGGACCCCCGACTGCAGCCCCCCCACACCCTCCGCGCCAAACAACCAACAAAGTGGGAAAAGAACTGGTCCCTTAGGCCGCAGCTAAAGCGCCTAAGACTTGAGCCACGACAATGTGCTGCGGGCAGCCGGATTCCTCGAACTCCTACGTGGATCCATCTGCAGGAACCTGGGGAAAACAATGAGATGGATATCTACATTTGTCATAATTTGTGTATGTGAGTGTGTGTGTGTGTGTGTGTGTGTAGACTTTCACCCCTTTTTAATTTGACTAACAATGGAATAGCGCTGTGTATACCCTTTCACCCCTTCTTTTCAATTTGACTAACTATGGAATAGCGCTTTCCTCTGTATACGTTGGTGGTTTGGTTTCACTTTGAACTTGTCAACGGGTGGCTGACACAGTAGAAGTTCCCGGTTAATGCGGGCTGCCCAGCAGGGGAGGCGAATCTAGGGATCTTGCCCCAGTGGATCAGAAATCTGGGTGAATGGCATCCAAGGATCTCATCCAAGGGGAACAGGAATCAGGAGAGATAGATCTTTCGCAGCCTAGGGGAGGCCAGGGAGGACTAATATCTCAGTCAAGTCTCGTGACAATGACACGTGTCGTCCTCACACAATAGACTCTACGCTCCCTGAGGGCAGGATCTTATCTACTGCCTCTATTTTCCTCTCCCAAGTACTCAGTGCAGTGCTCTGCACGCAGTAGACCATAACCTCCTTATGGCCATGGATCACATCTCCCAATTAATTCTGTTAAGCTGCACCTTCCCAAGCGCTTTACAGTTCCTGGAACACAATAACATGTAATAAGTGGAAATGATTGATTGATTGGTTCGTAGTAGTAATAGGGTTGATGTTCTTCCGTATTTCTGAAAACTGACAGAGGTTTCTCTTTAGCGCAAACTGAGTAACATTAAATAATAATAATAATAATGATAACAATAGCAATAATAATAATAATAATAATAATGTTGGCATTTTTAAGCGCTTACTACGTGCCAAGCACTGTTCTAAGCGATGGGGGGATACAAGGTAATCAAGGTTGTCTCACGTGGTTCTCACCGTCTTAATCCCCATTTTACAGACGAGGGAACTGGGGCACAGAGAAGTTAAGTGACTTGCCCAAAGTCGTGCAGCTGACAAGTTGTGGAGCTTGGATTAGAACCCATGACCTCTGAGTCCCAAGCCCGTGCTCTTTCCACTGAGCCCGGAGGTGTACATATCTGTTCTGTGCCTTTCCAAAATGAAATGAAAAAGCAGCATAGACTGGATAAACCACAAAACTGATACAATTAGAACAGGGCTTGGCGCATGGTAAGCGCTTAACAAACGCTTCTGGTTATCATTGTACATTATCATTGTACTTCCCAACCGCTTAGTACACTGCTCTGCACACAGTAAGCGCTCCATAAATACGATTGATTGATTGATTGATCATTATTATAAAAGTGTTTCTTCCAACCTATGCATGACACGTTTCTGTTTTCTTCTGGGTTGTCGTATGAGTTATTGCAAATACAAGCTTTGAAACCTTTCCGATCCCTCGGACATTACCTTTTGTTCTGAAAATAGGACCTAGGTAGACTTGGATTTGCTTGTTATTTGTTAACTTCTTCCTTTGAGCCAGGCATACGGGTGGTTTTTTTCTAATATGTATATATCATAACAATAATTGTGGCATTTTCTAAGCATTTACAACGTGCCAAGCACTGTAGTAATCGCTGGGTAGGTACAAGCGAGTGAGGTTGGACACAGACCCTGTCGCAGATGGTGCTCACTATCTTAATCCCCACTTTTACAGTTGAGGTAACTGAGGCACAGTGTTAAGTGTCTTCTTCTGAGGGCATAAGTCCCCTCGGGTAGCCACGTGGGACAGGGACTGTGTCCAGCCTGATTACCCTGTATCTACCCCAGCGCTTAGTAGAGGGTTGTCACATAATCAGTAAATTACAAATACCATTGTCATTATTATCATTATTATTAATATTATTACCACTACTATTATGAATATTATTAGTATTGTCAGGAACACCGACGGAGATGTTTGCCCTGCCTGTACTCCCCAGCCTACTAAAGAATTCACCTCACCCAAAAATTGCTGCTGCCCTTGGACGAGATCCGTGGATTCACGTCCCTCAGATTCCTGATCACCTGGGGCGAGATCTGTGGATTCACCTCCCCCACCCCGGGCAGCCCTTATTAACTGGGAGCACCCACTGCGTCGGTCACTCGCTGACAAGTTCAAAGTGAACTTGTAAACCAGCACTGTATACAGCGGAAAGGTTTTATTCCATGCTTAATCCATTCAAGAGGAGTAAATACATGCATATACCTTCACGTGTACAAACACAAACACACACATATGTGTGTATGTTCATATACATATACAGGTACCCATCTGACTGTTTCTACGTCACAAGATGGATTCACTCTTGCTCACCTTAATTATCACTATTATTACCGTCCTTCTTATTAGCACTATTATAATCATTACTATCATTATTATTATTATTTTATTATTATTGCGATTATCACCCTCTGCGGGGAACAGGAGGGAGAAAGCCTGTGGCCCCCAGGAGAACGGTCTTCCGGCCCTGATGCCCTCCAGGTCCCCGGCCCATGTCCGATGGGCAAGGCGCCCGAGAAGACATCGTGGGTCCTAAACGAACTGTACCGTTCCGCGGGGGGCATGGGATTTGCCCCCGTCACGTGACCCTGGGTGACGTCCCAGACGAGACAGCGCTAGACAAAGAGGGGGAAGGGGAGGCTGGGCAGGCTGGCCAGGAAGAGAGTGGCAGTTGCATACGGCCCCCGTCTTCCCTTCCCTCCCCAACCCAGTCATAGAGACTCCCCACTGTGGGGCAGCCCCACGCCTTTCAACCCAGCCACCTCATCCAGGCAGGGAGGCCTATCAGGCGGCGCCCTCAAAGAGAAATGGCGTTGCTGCTCTCGGCCCCTCAGCCCCGGCCTGCCCCGCCCAAGACGAGCTCGATTAGTTCTGCTCCAGGGAGGGCGGGGCCGGGGGGACACGGGGGAGGGGCGTCGGGGAGCCACCACAATTGGCTGCTTTTCGCGTCCCCCTTCCTCCTACCCCGCTCCCTCGCTGACTGGCTGCTCTTTGTGTGCTCACTCTGTCCCCGCCCACCTTGGGCCCGGCCGCTCCTCTCTCGCTCGCTGATGGCCCGCCATTGCTAGCTCGCTCCGCCCCTTCCCGCCTGGGCCAGGCAGTTTCTCTCTCGCCCGCTGATTGACGGGTGTGTGTGAGCTGGCCCCGCCCCCTCCCGAGGACTGACGGTGGGGGAGGTGGCAGCCCACCCCCACATCCTGCCCTGGAAAGAACCGGCGGCTCCTTGAAGAAGCGGCGCAGCTGGGACTGACGCCATCTTCAACGGTCAAATAGAGGCCTCCTACCCGCTCTGCTCAGTGAATGCCGTTAGGAGGAGAGGGGGCTACCTGACCCTCTCCCATCCGACTCTCCCCAGTCGGAACCTCCCCCTTCTGATTCTCCCCTAGTCTGACTCTTCCCTGTCTGTCTGTCCCCCTCTCACCGACCCGTATCTGGGCCTCCCCGACCTGACTCACCCCCTGTCTGCCTCTCCCCTCGTCATCCTCTCGTCTGGGCCTGACTCTCCCCTCAGGCTGACTTCCTCCAGTATCCTTGTCATATGAGTGTGCCGAAGGGGACGGAAAACTCTCGGTACAATCTTCTCTCAGTAAACACTCAAGAAAGAGCGGGCTGGATCGGTTAAAGGCCAGAATCGGCAAGCTGGGCCGCCTCCCTCACGTGGATTCTCCCTTCCTTCCTCCTTTTTTTTTCATATGTTATTTATTAAGCTCTTACTTTATGCCCGCCCCGGTACTATGCCCTGGAGCAGATTCAAATCAATTAGGTTAGACACAGTCCATATCCCACACGGAGCTCAGAGAGTTGATCCCCATTTTACAGAAGAGGTAACGGAAGCCCTGAGAAGCAAAGTGACATGTACAAGGTCACTCAGCAGACAAGATGCCCAAGTGCCAACCACCGTACAGAGCACGGAGTTAGATCACTGTAAACACAATGGACACAATCCCTGTCCAACCGGGAACATTTTCTTCCCCCTCCAACTCACCACCTTCTCAACCAGGTCGTGCAGAATCCCTTCTGCCTCCGGACTTGCCAGGCCCGCTACGCCATGGTGGCTCTGGAAAGAAAGAGACCGGTGGGAAAAGTTGCCGTCAGAAGGGACGGGCAGTAGCACCCCGCTCTCCGCCACTTTTCTCTCTCTCCATGAAGTATCGGTCCCCGCCGGGCCCGACACTGTGTCCTGCTTTATCGTTTCGTCGCTCGCGATGGGTCTGCCCCAGGCCCCGACCCCACCCCCCCGGTGACACTG
Source organism: Tachyglossus aculeatus (assembly GCF_015852505.1). Taxonomy (NCBI): domain Eukaryota; kingdom Metazoa; phylum Chordata; class Mammalia; order Monotremata; family Tachyglossidae; genus Tachyglossus; species Tachyglossus aculeatus. Next base: position 48,931,936 of record NC_052098.1, read on the forward strand.
TTAGATCAGAAGACCTAACCAAGGGGCGAGGACTGGGCCTGAATCCCAACGGGGAGTGCTCTGCCAGTGCTCAGTACAGCGCTATGCCCACAGGAAGCGCTCCATCGATACCCTCCCGCGCCCGGCCGCTCCTGCATAGGGAGCACTGGCCTTTGGGTAACGGGCCCCAGAAAGGCCTGGAGCGAGATCCTTCCCCAAACAGCCAGCCCCTGGATCCCGCCCTGGACTTGTGGTCCCCATTAAAAAGCTCCCCCCCCCCCCGCCGCCGAGGGGAACCCACCGGCCCCAAACTCATTGACTCTTCTCACCAGTGTCGGGTTAGATCACAGACTCTGTGCAAGATTCCGAGAAGTCAGTTCATGTAGGTTTCCCCGAATCAAATGGGTCCCGACTAGAGCCTAGTAGGTGCAAATCTTCCCTGTTCAGCTCTGTCAGTTAAGCAGGGCCCGGCAGTTGGCGGGGGAGGGGGGGGCCGTCGCCATGGCCACCATTATTAAGGGAAGGTCTTGACGTGGAAGAGGCGGCACGTGGAGGAGATATTCTGAAGGGGGCGGGGCTTGTTCCGAGTAGGCGGGGGATCACCTGACCTTAGGCTCAGACATGTGGCCAGAGTCAATTGGGCTCAGGGGCTACGAGCTAGTGTGTCCAGAGGCGGTGCGGCGAGCATCTCCTGCTCAGAGTCTTTGTGGAGATGATTAATTTCATGTTGTTTCCAAGAAAAGGGGGTTGTCCACTGTGTCGAAGTCGTCTGACTGTTGGCGCAGGATCAGGATCAGAAGCTATTGCATTTGGCAAGAAGGAGATCGTTGGTGACTTGGGAGGGGGCAGTTTCTGTGGAATGAAGAGGATGGAAGCCGGATTGGAGGGGGTCAAGGAGGGAATTGGAGGAGAGGAAGTGAAGGCGGCGGGGGTGGCAGCTTCCATGAATGAATGGGAATAAGCTGCCGGAGAGATGAGAGGGGAATCAGGTAAAGACAATTTCAGCTAAGTCGAGGTTGGGTAATGTTTCTAGGAGTAGGAGGTGGTCCACAGTGCTTAAGGCAGCTGAGAATCGAGGTGGATTAGGCGGGAGTAGAGGCTGCTGGATCTGGCAAGTCAGGGATCATTGGAGGCCTTTGAGAAGGTCGTTTCTGTGAAGGGGGAAGGAGCCAGATTAGATGGGGCCAAGGAAAGAATTGGTGGATAGGAATTTGAGAGAGTGGGTGTAGACAACTTGCTCAAGGAGGTTGGAAAGGAATGGTAGAATGGAGATGGGACGATAAGTGGAGGGAGCCCTGGAGTCAAGCGAGGGGTTTTTTTAGGTTAGGGGAGACATCAGCATATTTGAAAGCAGTAGAGAAGAAGCCACTGGAAAGCATACAGCTGGAGATAGTGGTCAGGGAGGGAAGGAGGGAGGGGCAAGGGTTTCGACAAGCTTCTGAGGGATGGGATAAGTTGCAGGTGGAGGGGTTGGCTTTCGAGAGGAGAAGGGAGATAACTTTTTGAGATACCGCTGGGAAATATGGGAGAGTTGACGAAGGGGCAAGAGAAGCAAGGAACCAGGAAGGAGCAGGGCAGATTTTAGGGAGTTCACACCTGGTCACCAAGGAACTCCTTCTTGCCAATTCCGCAGGCCTCGACTCCATCCAAATCCTCCTCAACCACTCAGCTACGTTTCACACTGTGGACCACCTCCTTCCCCAGGAATCCTAATTCATCCTTGGTTTCATGGACGCTGTGCTCTCCTGGTACTTGGCACACGCTAGTCGATGGATCACTTCCTTTGTGGCAAGCCATGTTCAGGGATCATTTCAGAGTCCGATAGTGGTAGATGATAGGAACCCTGCACTAATGGCGCCCAGAGCCAACTGTGTGCTAAGCACGGGACCACGTGAATGGGAAAGTACAACAGGGTAAGTAGTAAGTGTTGAACATGTGTCACGAGTGTTGTTGGTGTGTACCTCCGGGATCTTTAAATACACTCGCTCCCCTGCTTTCCGGATATTTGTTTCTCTCGGGCCTAAAACACCTCCCGCATTGTGAGCCCTCTCCCTCTGCACTGAGCCAGCAGGATAAACCTGTTTGAGATCGGAAATGCCCAGGCTGATCTCCTTGTAATCCAGCACCACAGGGCTCTCTAAAAGGAGGGCGTTTTCCTGTACTTGGTCTCCAGGTGCCCCTGGAGTGAGTGTGGTCCTGGTTTTCGCTTTTCCTTTGCAGGCTGTTGAATCTGAGCTTGCAGAGTAGACCTTAAATTTGACTCCAGGAAATCGTCTTTCACTGTCCCTAGAAATGCAGCTATTACTACATCCATTCTATCTATGGGAAACAGCATGGTCTAGACGATAGAACAAGGACCTGGGAGGCAGAAGGTCATGTCTCTAATCCTGGCTTTATGGAGATCCAGGAATCGGGGTTGTTGTTTTTTGAAACTCTGGGAAACATGGAATTTGGAAATGAAACATCCTGGAAATTCTACATGCTCCATAAGGAAATGGCATTCGTTCTGGCACAGGGCTGCCCACACTGTAGGTGCACAGTAAGCGCTATTACTAAGCGCACATTTACTAAGCGCTTACTATGTGGCAAACTAGGTTCTAAGCGCTGCCATCGGTCAAACCTGATTAGGTCGGACACAGTCCCTGTCTTGCCTGCGGCTCACAGTCTGAGAAGAAGGGAGAACACCTATCCTCCTTTTACAATCTAGGAAACTGGGAAACAGAGGAAGAGAAGTGAGTTTTCCAAGGTCACAGAGCAGGGAACTGGCAGAGCCGAAATTAGAACCTGGATCCTCTGATTCCCAGGCCCAGGCTATCTCCATTCAGGAGTGGTGCTTCTCCATGGATTTGCCAACTTGTACTTCCCAAGCGCTTATACAGTGCTCTGCACACAGTAAGCGCTCAATAAATAAGATTGATTGATTGATGGATGGATGGATTTCCTATCAAAGATAAGCAGAGATGATAACTCTGAAGTGATTTTGAGCATGCCTCTTTGGGGAGTTCTGTTGGCCGTTACTTCGTCAAGGGTTATCTTTACCCAGCACGTGAGCATTTCCTTCGCCCTCCCTCTGGGGTTTCGATCATATTGGTTCCCTAACAAGTGGAAACATAGAGACAATAACCATTAACAAATGCACCGCTTCATGCAGATATGGTGACTCAATTATTCTTGACTTCTATCTCTCCTGGTTTTGTGTTTTCTAATGAAAGATTTCAAGTTTCTGAGTATTTTCTTGGCCTGTGTGTCTATGTGGCTGTTAATCTCTTTATCGAAATAAAGGCTGGAATAGACAAATGAGTGCAATGGGAGCTTAATCTCGGTCCAGGTTCCAGGATTTGGAATGTGAAAGTGGGTAGCCATGTGTGCATACTGTAGCCATAGGCTCTGAGCCCGTTCTTGGGGAGGAAGCGTCTCTATTTGTTGCTGAATTATACTTTCTAAGCGCTAAATCCAGGGCTCTGAACACAGTAAGCACTCAATAAATATGATTGAACGAATGAATGAATCACCAAGGACTGCCACCAGTCCTTATGACCTTCAGCAAATCACCTAACTTCTCGACGCCTCTGATACCTCATCTGTCAAAGGTGGATTAAAACCCACTCCTTCCTTATTGACACCTTTCTAAGCACTGGGCTAGTTCCAAGCTAATCAGGTAGGACAGAGTCCCTGCCCACAGGTAGGACAGACTCCCTGTCCCACTTAAGTCTGAGGACCTAGAAAGCACTTACTAAATGTTATCATCTTTATTTTAGAATCACTATCATTATATTTTTATCCTGCCAAACCAACTAGGGATGATGGACTTGGGTCTGAGAACCGCGGGTGCAAATGCAGGGAGGCTTCTTGTCCTAGAGCAAAAACACCGTGGTAGTGGCCAAGGAGTAAAGGAGCGCTGAACATTCACTGATGGAGGGAGCTCACACCTCTCATATGTGAGACACAGGTCATCCTTCGGGCCAGGGGTCACAGTGGCACCTGAATCCTACAGGGCTGAGCAGAGATTTTCTGCCCTTTCATTCATTCAATCGTATTTATTGAGCGCTTACTGTGTGCAGAGCACTGTACTAAGCTCTTGGGAAGTACAAATTGGAAACGTATAGAGACGGTGCCTACCCAACAGCGGGTTCACAGTCTTGAAGGGGGAGACAGACAACAAAAGAAAACATATTAACAAAATAAAATAAATAGAATAGTAAATATGTACAAGTAAAATAGAGTAATAAATATGTACTAACATATATACGCATATACAGGTGCTGTGGGGAGGGGAAGGAGGGGAGAGGAAGGAGGGGGGCTCAGTCTGGGAAGGCCTCCTTGAGGAGGTGAGCTCTCAGTAGGGCTTTGAAGGGAGGAACAGAGGGATGCCCAAGACATGGCCGGGGGCAGGGGCATCTCCCTGTGACTCGGGAGGCTCTGCCCGGAGGAAGAAGAGGATGCCCGCCCCGGCCTCTGGGACTCCGGCCTCTCTCCTCCTGGCCAGGCCAGCAGGCTACCCCCGCTCTGGGCCCTCTACCCAGCCCAGAGGTAGACACGTGTCACGAGTGTTAGTGTGTGCCTCCATTCATTCATTCATTCACTCAATTGTGTTTATTGAGCGCTCACATTGTGCAGAGCCTCCGGGAACTTTAAATCTGCACGCTCCCCTGCTTTCCGGATATTTGCTTCTCTCCAGCATAAAACTCCTCCCGGGGTGTGAGCCCTCTCCCTCTGCAGTGAGCCAGCAGGATAAACCTGTTTGGGATGGGAAATGCCCAGGCTGATCTCCTTGTAATCCGGCACCACAAGCCTCTCTGAAAGGAGAGCGTTTTCCTGTATTTGGTCTCCAGGTGGCCCTGGAGTCAGTGTGGTCCTGGTTGTCGCTTCTCCTTTGCAGGCTATTGAATCTCAGCTTGCATATTAGACCTTAAATTTGACTCCAAGAAATCGTCTTTCACTCTCCCTAGTAATGCAGCTATTACTACATCCATTCTATCTATGGGAAACAGCTTGGTCTAGTAGATAGAACGAAGACCTGGGAGGCAGAAGGTCATGTGTTCTTTCCACTGAGACTACCATGTCTGATTTCTCATTCTGGGTTTTTTAAAATGTTTTTTAATGTTTTTAATCAAATCTATTTTTGATTAGGCATGGAATAAAATACGTCATCATCTTTTAAATGCACAGGTTTGAGGAGGGGATTTACATCTACATATACTTACATAATTGTCTCAAATTGATATGCCTCTGTTTCTTCAGCTGTAATATGGGGATCAAATATCTGTTCTCCCTCAGAATGTAAGTCCCATGTCGGACAGGAACTTGAGCCAGACCTGAGTTTCTGTTATCTACCCCAGTGCTTAGTATAGCACTTGGAACTTAACAAATAACACTATTACGATCATTATTACTATTATGTGACATATCCAATTACTAATGGCTATTCATGTTGATTTCTGTCTCCCTTTCTGTACTGTAACGTCATTATAAGAAGGGAACGAGTCCCCTATTTCTATTGTATTCTACTCTTCCAAGTGCCTAGTACAGTGCTCTACAAATATTAAGTGCTCAACCTAACGGAATGTGTCATGTTTTGGGTAGAGTTAGTTGTACTAACGAGCACCAGTTGATGTGATACATTTACACATACACAACTAGCTAGGAAAAAGATTATGAAAAAAGATCTCGTGAGGAGGCAGAAAAAGAAACAGGTAAATTAAACTCCACTAAATGTTCTCAGCCCTTAAATAAGGCCATGTTGGCAGTCTATTGCTTTGAACAACTTCAATCTGATATACAGCCCCAGAACCTTCAACACTCATATCCCCATGTTAGTTGTCTTCAGACAATAGGATTGCATTAAATGCCATTTTCAAGAGTTATCGATAAGGTCATAATGATGTTTATTACGTGCCTACTAAGTGCCAAACTCTAGGGAAGATTTAGGATGATTAAAAAGCCACAGTCCCTGTCCAACATGAGGATAATAATAATAATAATAATAATAATAATAATAATAATGGCATTTATTAAGCGCTTACTATGTGCAAAGCATTGTTCTAAGCGCTGGGGAGGCTACAAGATTTTCAGGTTGTCCCTCACGGGGCTCACAGTCTCAGTCCCCATTTTACAGATGAGGTAACTGAGGCACAGAGAAGTGAAGTGACTTGCCCAAAGTCACACAGCTGACAATTGGCGGAGCCGGGATTTGAACCCATGACCTCTGACTCCTAAGCCCGGGCTCAACTGAGAAGGATCCCAACTGAGAAGCAGTCTTGCCTAGTGGAAAGATCAAAGGCCTGGGAGTCATAGGACCTGGGTTGTAATCCATGTTCTGCCTCTTGCCGGCTGCATGATCTTAGGCAAGTTGCATAATTTATGTGCACCTCAGATGCCTCATCTGTAAAATCGGGATTATGACTGTGAGCCCCATGCTGGACATGGACTGTTGCCAAACTGATAAACTTGTACTCTGCCCCAGTACTTATCTACGGTGTCTGACACATAGCAAATACAAAACAAATACCATAAAACAGGCAAGGAGAACAATAACATTTATTCATTAATTCATTTACTCAATCGCATTTATTGAGCGCTTACAGTGTGCGGAGCACTGTACTACGTGCTCGGGAAGTACAAGCTGGCAGCATATAGAGACTGTCCCTACCCATCAACGGGCTCACAGTCTAGAAGGGGGAGAGAGACAACAAAACACAACACGTGGACAGGTGTCAAGTCACCAGAAGAAATAGAAATAAAGCCAGATGCACATCATTAACAAAATAAATAGAATAGTAAATATGTACTAGTAAAATACATTGAGTAATAACATATGCACAGGTGCAGTGGGGGGGAGGAGGTAGGGCGGGGGAATGGGGTGGAGGAGAGGAAAAAGGGGGCTCAGTCTGGGAAGGTCTCCTGGAGGAGGTGAGCTCTCAGTAGGGCTTTGAAGGGAAAAACAGAGCTAGCTTGGCTGATTTGAGGAGGGAGGACATTCCAAGCCAGGGGGAGGACGTGGGCCGGAGGTCGACGGCGGGACAGGCGAGAACGAGGTACAGTGAGGAGGTTAGCGGCAGAGGAGCGGAGGGTGCGGGCTGGGCTGTAGAAGGAGAGAAGGGAGGTGAGGTAGGAGGGGTCGAGGTGATGGAAAGCCTTGAAGCTGAGAGTGAGGAGTTTTTGCTTGATGCGTAGATTGACTGGTAGCCACTGGAGATTTTTGAGGAGGGGAGTAACATGCCCAGAGCGTTGCTGCACAAAGATGATCCGAGCAGCAACGTGAAGTATAGACTGAAGTTGGGAGAGACAGGAGAATGGGAGATCAGAGAGGAGGCTGATGCAGTAATCCAGTCGGGATAGGATGAGAGATGGAACCAGCAAGGTAGCAGTTTGGATGGAGAGGCAAGGGTGGATCTTGGCGATGTTGCAGAGGTGAGACCGGCAGGTTTTGGTGACGGACTGGATGTGCGGGGTGAACGCGAGAGCGGAGTCGAGAATGACACCGCGGTTCCGGGCTTGTGAGACGGGAAGGATAGTAGTGCCGTCTACAGTGACAGGAAAGTCAGGGAGAGGGCAGGGTTTTGGAGGGAAGATAAGGAGTTGAGTCTTGGACCTATTGAGCTCTAGATGGCGGGCAGACATCCAGCTGGAGATGTCTTGAAGGCAGGAGGAGACCAGAGCCTGAAAGGAGGGAGAGAGAGCAGGCGTAGAGATGTAGATTTCGGTGTCATCAGCGTAGAGATGATAGTTGAAGACGTGGGAGCGAATGAGTTCACCAAGGGAGTGATTGTAGATAGAGAAGAGACGGGAACCAAGATCTGACCCTTGAGGAACCCCTATAGTAAGGGGATGGGAGGGGGAGGAGGAGCCCGCAAAGGAGACTGAGAATAAATGGCCGGAGAGATAAGTGGAGAACCAGGAGAGGACGGAGTCTGTGAAGCCAAGGTTGGATAGCGTGTTGAGGAGAAGGGGGTGGTCAACAGTGTCAAAGGCAGCTGGAGATCGAGGAGGATTACGATAGAGTAAGAGAGTTATTATTAATAACTGATCATTATTGTTATCAGTCTATACTTCACTGCACTGCCCGGATTATTTTTCTACAGAAAAGCTTTGGGCATATTAACCCCCCCCCCCCCTTAAAAATCTCCAGTGGTTGCCTATCAGCCTTCTCATGAAGCAGAAACTCCTCACTTTTGGCATCAAAGGTCTCCCTCACCTTGCCCCCTCCTACCTCACCTCCCTTCTCTCTTTCAACAACCCAGCACGCAAACTCTGCTCCTCTGCTGCTAACCTCCTCACTGGGCCTCGTTCTCACCTGTCCTGCCGTCGACTAATGGCCCACATCCTACCTCTGTCCTGGAATGGCCTCCCTCCCCACATCCGCGAAACCAGCTCTCTTCACCTGTTTCAAAGCCCAACTGACAGCGTACCTCCAGGAGGAATTCCCAGAATGAGCCCCCCTTTCTTCTGCTCCTACCCCCTTCCCCATCGCCCCTCCTCCCTCCGTCTGCTCTAACCTCTTCCGCACCCCCCAGCACCTGTGCATATTTGTACATATTTATTTTTTTCATGATGTGTATATAACTATAATCTCTATTTATCCATTTTGATGCTCTTGTTGCCTGTCTACTTGTTTCTTTCTGTTGTCTGTCTCTCCCTTCTAGAATGTGAGCCCTTTGTTGGGAAGGGATTGTCTCTATCTATGGCCGAATTTTACTTTCCAAGTGCTTATTACAGTGCTCTGCACACAGTAAGCTCTCATTAATTACGATTGAGTGAATACGTGAGGAGATTGAGGCTGCGAGGCAAAGTGCTTTACCAATGACGACCGCCAGAGGGCAACCCGTTTCCACGCAGAAACACTTAACTATACCCAAAGCGGTCAAGGCCATGGCTGCATGGCTGCTTCAAATCTGTCTCCCCAACAGGATTTCTGCCCTTCAAATTTCACTGTCGAAAGGGGAGGGTGTTTTCTGCATAGGGTCAGGGGGAGACTTCTAAATCCAGATGGGAATTCACTGTATGAATTCATTGTAAAATGAGTAGTTTTTTTGGAAAATTATCTGAGATGCGAGAGAAAGTTTGAAACATTTTTCTTACCTGCGGGACTCTTGCCTTAATGCAGCAGACAAGTGGCAGAGCCGGGATTAGAACCCAGGTCATCTGTCTCCCAGGCCTGTGCCCTTTCCATTGGGCCATGCTGCTCCTCCAGCGGGTGTACCTATGTGTGTTTGTGTGTATGCAAATATATCTATACACATACACACATTTAAACTCTGTTGCTTCTCCCAACCTGCTCATTATACTAGTGTCTGTCACTCCCAATACATTGTATGACAGGGCTTGTGTCTTTTAAGTGTACTAACTCTAAGATACTCTACCAAGAGATCAGTAAGTGCTCTGCACAAAGTGTTCAAAACATACTGTTGATTGATTGACTGATTGATTGAGTTACTGAGTGACTAAGGGAGAGGCTTCCCTAGAGGATTCGGGGGAGGCAGGTTTTAGAGTTCCCTTGCTCTAATGCATGTATCCAGTCACCCCCCTGCAGGGCAAGGTTGCATGGAAACGAGCAATGTGCACTCCCAGAAGATTTCCCCTTCTGAGAGACCAGCATGGTGGACGGGGGTAATCAACGCCGGAGCTGTTCCTGGGCACTAGCACTCCATGCTAGGTCCAGCAGGAGGGTGGGGAAAGCTGTTACAAAAGTGACTTGCCCATGGTCACACAGCACGTAAAAGGTAGAGCTGGGATTATATCCCAGGTCCTCTGACTGCCAGCCCACGCTCTTTCCACTAAGCCACGCTGCTTTTCTGTGACAGAAAAGGTAGATAGAGGAGAGGATTTGGAAGAAAGGCGGCAACCTGACTAGATTGTAAGGGCAGGGGCCAATCAATCAATCAATAAGTCAATGGTATTAATGAAGCTCTTACTAGGTGCAGAGCACTTTTCTAATAAATTAATACAATTATATTATGTTAATACAGTTATTACAGTTATAAAGACAGCTTAGAAGTGGAGGAGGCCCGGGATCGTGGCATTCTTTTCTTCGTGTCTCTCGGCAGACTAGACCTGGCTCTGCCTATATTTCAATCAGTCTTGTTGACGGATGCACAACGGTCTCTTCCTGCTACACCACAATTCGTTAGAGGAAATATTTGGATGAGAAGACTGCTTTTCCAACCATTCAGTAACTCAGGGCCCTGAACTAAGCCCTAGAGAAAGTACAATAGAGTTAATAGATGTGATTCTTGCCCTCAAAGAGCTTACAATTTGGTTTCCAATTTCAATTAGATCCTTCTCTAATGTGCAGTCCTCCTGCAACACAGCAAACGCCTTAAGGACATTCACTCCCACTCCTTCAACTACCATCTCACACAGTTGATTACCAAATCTACGTTTGTATCCTAAGCCCCTCTCTGTCACTCCCTCTGCATCAATTTCATACTTGTCTGTGTAGTCCTTAAGCTCTTTGATACTCACTCTGGTTCCACAGCCCTTAGGTAAGTATGCTTATACTCTACTATTTCCCCGATGGGGAAATCTATTTTGATGTCTGTCTTCCCCTATAGACAGTAAGCTCCCTGTGGGCAGGGATTGCGTCCACCTACTTGGCTGTATTGCACTTTCCCAAGTGGCTAGCACAGTGTTACACACACACACACACGCACACACACACACACACACACACACACACACAGACACACAGAGAAAGCAGTCAGTAAATTGATGAAGCTATATTTTAGGCTTTCAAAGGGATGGGGAAAACTGCAAACAAAATTAGATTTTTCCCATTACTTCATGACATAGGTCATGAATTTGTAAAAAAAAAAAAGCCTGAGACAAGCCTTGTAAATTGGGCTGCGTTTTTACCTCGTTCAGCGAACGTTTCTGGAAACTGACCTTATGTGAACCTAGAAATTGCAAAATTTAAAAAAGACGGTTTTGGTAGTCAGTGATTGGTTATTCAAAAAGAGGAAATCATCATCAATGGTATTTATGGAGCACTTTGTGCACAGCACTGTAGTAAATGCTTGGGAGAGTAGAATACAAAAGAGTTAGTAAGCATATTTCCTGCCCGTAATGACGTTTCTTGTTGTATTGTACTCTCCCAAGCACATAATAGAGGACTGTGCACACAAGAGAGTGCTCAAAAAATATAGCTGCACTGAAGCCCCCATCTCTCCCACTTACGTACCCAGCCTGGTCTCGGCACTTCTTGAATTCCAAAGCCAACTTCACATTTGGCCCAAGGGGCAGAAGGTTGAAGGCCCGGGTGTGGGGTGTTTGGGGACCCTCACAATTCCTGGAGGCTGGGTGGAAGATGGAGCTCTGTAACAGGAAGATCAAGAATCAGTGGTGCCTAGAGGAAAGAGAACCTGAGAGTCACAGAACCTGGATTCTAATCCTTGCCCCACCAATTCCTGCTGTGTGACCTTGGGCCAGTCACCTAATTTATCCATGCCTCAGGTACCTCAAATGCAAAACTGGGATTCAGTATCTGTTCTCCTTCCTAATTAGAGATGTGAGACCAGGATAGCATCTGGCCTGATTAATTTGTATCCACCACAGTGCTCTAAACAGTGCTTGGCACATAGAAAGTACTTAACAGTTACTATGAAAAAGACCCTCTTCTATGTGAGGACACGAGGGCTTAGGTGACAAACAAGAGCTGAAGTGGCGTTCCGAGGGATGTTAGGTAGGGAGATTAGAAATTAGTCAGGAAAGCCCTTGTAGTGAAAGGCTGTATTAAATATCTTTAATCTATCTTGGCATAGCACTGGGCTTGGTACATAAATGGCATTGTTATTGCTGTTGTTATTATTATGAATAGAATTAATAATAACATTTTATCTGAGGCTATCACACAGAGCAGCCAGAAAGCAGCAATGCACTCCAGAGAGAAAGTCCAGTGCCCTCAAGAATTAAATTATTTGTTAAGCATTTACCTATGTGCATGCTTGACTGCAAGCTCTGTGAAGGCAGGGATCGTGTCTACCAACTCTACTGCATTATATTCTCTCCAGCACCTCGTAGAGTACTCTGCTTTCACTACGTGCTCAATAAATATCACTAATTGTTTAAATTTGACAAGATGTGTCTTTTAAACACTGTGGCTTCTCTGTTCATCCCATTCAGCCTAGATAAAATAATCCTACCTTTGTTTTTGTGTTTTCCTCAACTGAGAAATTTCCTGGAAGAGGTAGTCACAAATAATTCTAAAACACTTGGCTATTTTCAGCCACCAAAAGACTTATGCACCTACAAATATTCTAAACATAATTATGTAGATGTGCATAAGCATGTACCAGGACGTAGGTACCGATCCGTAATTTATTTTAATGTCTGTCTCCCTCTCCAGACTGTAAAGTCCTTGTGGGTAGGGGGTGTGCCTACCCACTCTGCTGCATTGTATTCTCCCAAGTGCTTTGCCCACACCTACCCCTGGCCTCGAAGGCCCTCCCTCCCTCCACACATTTGCCAAACTAGTTCTCTTCCTCCGTTCAAAGCCCTACTGAGAGCTCATCTTCTCCAGGAGGCCTTACCAGACTGAGCCCCCCTTTTTCCTCTGCTCCTCCTCTTCTCCCCACCTCCCCCACTCCCTCCCTCGGCCCTTTCCCCTTCCTTGCCCACAGCACTTGGGTATAATTGTACATATTTATTACTCTATTTTAGTAATGATAGTATAGAGCTATAATTCTATGTATCTACTTTGATTGTATTGACACCTGTCTACTTCTTTTGTTTTCTTGCCTGTCTCCTCCTCCTAGTCTGTGAGTCCGTTAGTGAGTAGGGACTTTCTCTATCTGTTGCCAAATTGTACTGCCCAAGCACTTAGTACAGTGCTCTGCACACAGTAAGCGCTCAATAAATGCGATTGAATGAATGAGTGAATAAGTTCACATACTGAGAAGTAGCGTGGTTTAGTGGATTGAGAGTAGCGTGGCATGGCAGTTTGAGCCCGGACCTGGGAGTCAGAATCACCTGGGTTCTAATCCTGGTTCCTCCACTTGTTTGCTGTGTGAACCTGGGCAAGTCACTTCATTTCTCTGGGCCTCAGGCACTTCATCTGTAAAATGAAGATTAAGACTGTGAGCCCTTCACTTCACTTGTATCTACCCCGGGGCTTAGAACAGTGCTAGACACATAATAGGCGCTTAACAAACACCATCATCACCATCATCGTCATTATTATTATTACTATATTAAGTAAAATATTTTCTACTTAAGAAATACTAAACCTTCCAGGACAATGGAGTCCTAGGGTAAGAATTCATCCAAATCTTCTTTTTCCTTCAACAGTATCATTGGGATATATATCAAATCATCTTCAAGGTCACGAAGAGCTACTAGAAAGAGTCAGAATATCACAAAGTAATGTATTGGGAAAAGAAAAGATTCTTTCTGTTCTGCTTTAGTAACCCTTTCCCACTGGAATTGATTAGATACCATCAATAATTAATGTTACATCGAATGGATATGGTTTACCTAACATTGTCGATAAGCTTCACGAATAAAGCTTTCAATTTGATAAGACCACTTAGCATAGCAGCCACCCTTTTAGAAAGTAGGGCTATGCAGTTTGGGTTCAGAGGGTACGTCTCAGAATGCTAATCTAACCTTAATTGCCTTGCGTTTAAGTTTAACTTGGAGTTTATAGCCTTCTGGAGTTTCATAACGATTGAAAAACGTTCACTTAATATACTGACAAGCAAATGGGTTTATAAACATCTAATCAGAAAGACAGAAATAATGATATATGTTTAGCGCTTACTATGTGCCAAGTACAGTTTTAAACACTGGGATAGATACAAGGTAATCAAATTGTCTCACCTGGGGGCTCACAGTCTTATGGCCCATTTTACAGATGAAGTAAGTAACTGAGGACCAGAGAAGTTAAGGGGCTTGCCCAAGATCACACAGCAGGCATGTGGTGACGCAGGGATTAGAACCCAAGTCTTCTGGCTCCCAAGCCCGTGCTCTTTCCACTAAGCCACACAGCTTCCCAATACATGGCCTAAGGACATTCAATTTCATGTATTTCATTTGTAGATTGTTCACTGTGAATTTTGCTTTATTACGAAAGCCCCAAATTTGATAAAAATTCATTCTCTGTCATCTAAATGCTTGTTTTATAGCTCTGAATGGCCTCAATTTATTCCTGGAATGTTGCTATTAATACAGAGGCATATGACAAACGTCTACGTGGGTCCTAACATTCACTGCTTATTCAAGAACAAGTTTGTTGAAATTATTCCTTCCATAGTATACTATGATAGTGTACTATGATAGTCTTTTAGACTGTGAGCCCACCTTTTAGACTGTGAGCCCACTGTTGGGTAGGGACTGTCTCTATATGTTGCCAATTTGTACTTCCCAAGCGCTTAGTACAGTGCTCTGCACATAGTAAGCGCTCAATAAATACGATTGATTGATTGATTGATTGATAGTCTTCTCTTGCAGATGGAATTTCACCCTCAATGACATTATCTTCAAAAACAAAGGAGAGCTATACTCACATGCATGTGAGAAGCAGCATGGCCAAGTAAAAAGATCATGGGCATGGAAATCAGAGGATCTGTGTTCCAACCCTAGGCCTATCGATTGATTGCTGTAAGACCTCGGACAAGTCACTTAATTTCTTTGTGCCTCAGTTTCCTTAACTGTTAAATGGGGATTATTATGATTAATAACAGTAATTATAATAGTACTCATTAAGTACTTACTATGTGCGTTGCTGCCCAAGTCTTCTTACTCCTAGTCTTCTGATATTTCTAGTAGGCAACACTGCTTCCTTTTTTTGACTATCCAGGAAAGAAAGGATGACGTCTTAACTGAATAGTTCTTTCCATCTCTTGTAGTAGTCTAAAGAGAATTCAACACATGATTTCTTGATTTTGCTCCACCCAAAATGGCAGGCACATACTTTAAGTGCACTTATTTGAGCTGGTAGGGAAAGCTGTCGTGACACCAAACAGATATTCCCCCGCTCGTCTGTCATTTAATTACTGACAAAAAGGTGAAGGAAGCAGGGTTCAATAAAACTACTGATTGTATTACAGGCGGGCTAGTGCTTTGTTGTCTCAGATTGACAGGGAAAGATCGATACCGTGTGGCTCTTCCAAGCTGTTAGTTCTGACGCAGTCAGGGTGAGTCTCGATAGCAACAGTGGTGTCATCCCAGTCCACTAACTCACATTTATTTGAAACATATAACCACTGAGTGTAGTAGAATGGGCGGAGGGCTTCAAAGGGGAGGGAGAGAGGGGGCAGAGTGGAGGACAGGGTAATGCGAAAGGGGAAGGCCTGTAAGCTCATTAGGGGAAAGCAACATGTCTGCTAATTGTGCTGTACGGTACTCTCCCAATTGCTTAGTACAGTGCTCTGCATATAGTGAACGCTCAATCAATACGATAGTTTGATAGAGATGGGGGATGGGGTCGGGAATGATTGAGTTCGGGTGCCCGGGAGGTGGGATCGGAAGGGGCGGGGCTTCTCCCGTTCACAAACTGCCCGGCCCCGCCCTGCTGCCCTTGAATCCCAGCGGAGTCGATGGGAAGAACCGTTTGTCTCCGGCGATTCCGGGTTTTCGCTCTGGAAATTCCAGCCGTGCGGCCCGGAGGTCTTGGGGAAGGGGGAGGGGAATTCCTCCCCCGCCTCCCCCGCCCCCCGGGTCCCCGTCCGTCCTCCCCGAGCAGGAGCAGCTTCTCCGTCGGGCCACGCCCTCCCCTTCCTCCCGCAGCGGGCGCTCCACCCCCCTGCTCCGCCCCCCGTCACCTCCTCCTCCGCCCGGAGCGCGCACCCCAGCCCAGCCCCCGCGGGAGCCCGCCCCCGGACCCCCAAACTACGCAGGGGGCTCGGGCCCGAGGGTGGCAGAAGCCGGGGGGTCCGGGGCTCGGGCCGGCCGGACTTGGACCCAAACCCCCTGGGGCGCTGGAGGACACGGCGGCAGCAGCAACAATAGCAGCAACAGGCATAGCAGGAGAAGAAGGCTCTGCGGCGGCCTCTGTGGACGCTGCTCTGGCTGCAGCTCCAACCTCCGCAGCCAGGGGATGCAGTGAGCCATGCCCCCGACCCGACACGACCCGACACGCCATAAGGGCACACTCCCTTCGCTCTCTGCCATGCGCGCAGGCTCCGCTCCTCGGTCTTGTCATCGCCCCACCTGAGGCGCGCATGTGCCCTCTCTTCGCTCTTTCCTTGACTTGTGCGCGCTCGCTCGGTTCCTCGTCCTCGACGCCTCGAGGCGCGCACCCGTCTGGCTCCTCACGCCTGCGCACCACGGGACTCGCCGCGTGCCGCTAGCCGCGTGCAGAGGAAAGCGTTGGAGCCTCGGACGGGGGAGGGGCCGCGGTGCAGCAGCTTTTATCATTATGCTTATTATTATTATATTATCATTATCATTATTATTTCACTGTTTATAATAATAAGGAGCATAATAAAAGTACTTGTTAAGCTGTAATTTTGTGCCGAGCATTATTCTAAGGCCTGGGGTAGATAAAAGTTAATCAGGTTGTAAACAGTCCTGGTTCCATATAGCGCTCAAATTCTTATCCCTATTTTACAGGTTTGGCAACTGAGGCACGGAAAAGTGAAGTGGCATATCCAAGAACTCACAGCAGACATGTGGCGAAGTCTTTACTCCTCCCTGAGAGGGATGAGGGGACGGGAAAGCAGTTTCGGGCGAGCGTGGTCAGCTGTAACCACCAGCTGGGGAGGCCACGTGGTGCGGCGTTTATGTGGGGGGACAGAGAGCCCCGGAGATCTGCGGGCGTGGCGGGTAACCCAGAGGAGAGGACCAAAGGAGCCCCAGCCCCAGCTCCAGCCCCAGCTCCATCCGTCCCTGTTGGCACTACCATCCAACCTCTCTCCATCACCTCGGCATCCCAGCCCCCTTTTCCTTAGCTCCTCTTCCCCTCCCCACCGCCCAGATTCCCTCCCTCTGTTCTACCCACCTCCTCGCTCCTATTAATTTTATTAATGATGTTTATATACTTATAATTCCATGTATTTATATTGATGCTATTGATATCTGTTTCCTTTGCTTTGTTTTCATTCATTCATTCATTCAATAGTATTTATTGAGCGCTTTTATTGATCGTATTTATTGAGCGTATTTATCGAGCCACTCCCTTTCCCATCAATAGAAGCGACCCCATCATCCTTCCTGTCTCACAAGCCCATAACGTTGGCGTTATCCTCGACTCCTCTCTCTCATTCAACCCACTGCTAAATCCTGGTGCTTCGACCTTTATAGGAACGCTAAAATTTGGCCTTTCCTCTCTATCCAAACTGCTACCACGTTAATCCAATCACTTATCCTCTCCCGACTGGATTACTGTATCACTTTCCTTGATGACCACCCAGCCTCCTGCCTCACCCCACTTCAGTTCACACTTCCCTCTGCTGCCCGGATCATTTTTCTACAAAAGTCTTCAGGCCATATCTTTCCACTCCTCAAGAAACTCCAGGAGTTGCCCATCTACCTCCGCATCAAACAGCAACTACTCACCATTGGCTTTAAAAAACTCAATCACTTTGCCCACTCTTATCTCACCTCGTTACTCTCCTCCTATAATCTTGCTCACACCCATCGCTCTGCTAATGCCAACCTTCTCATTGTGCCTCGATCTCATCCATCTCTCTTCCGACCTCTTGCCCATGTCCTACCTCTGGCCTGGAATGCCCTCCTGCCTCATACCCCATAGACAATTACCCTGCCCACCCCTCTGCTTCAAAGATTTATTGAAGGCACATTTCCTCTAAGAGGCCTTCCCTAAGTCCTCCTTTCCTCTTCTTCCATGCCCTTCTGTTTTTCTGTGACTTCCTCCCTTTACTCATCCTCCCTTCCAGCCCCATAGCACTTATATACTTATATGTCATTTGCATATCCGTCTCCCCATCTAGGCTATAAACTAGCTGTGGGCAGGGAAAGAGTTTGTTGTTACATTGCACCCTCCCAAGCATTTAGTACAGTGCTCTGCATGCAGTAAATGCTCAATAAATGCAACTGACTGAGTGAAGGACTGATTACCTTGTACCTATCCCAGCATTTAAAATAGTGCCCTGCACAAAGTAAGCACTTAACAAATACCAAACAATAAATGTTTCATATTGATATAATGTTCAGGGTTGTTTATTCTTTCAGTCAATCGTATTTACTGAGCACTTATTGTCGTATTAACGATCTGAGGTTTGACATCTGAGATCACATTTGCATCCAAACTAACAGGATATCTAAAGATCGCCCCAGTGACTGAACTAGCCGCCCCCCAATAAAGAACTCTATCGTGATCCATCATTATCATGGAACGTGTCTACTAACTCTGTTATCTTGTACTCTCCCAAACGTTTAATATGGTGCTCTACACACAGAATGTATTCCATAAATACGACTGATTGATTGAGTTATTAGTACAAGTAGTGGTAGTAGTAGTACTAGTAGTAGTAGTAGTAGTAGTAGTAGTAGTAGTAGTAGTAGTAGTAGTAGAAGTAGTAGTTTTGAAGGTCAGTCACTGTTTGCTGGGCTCCTCCCCCATTGTCACTTGAAACCTCCCGGTGCTCCACTACCTATGGGAAGGTCCTGGGCCTGCCCTTTGAGCTCAGGGCCCTGCCCCACCCCACCCCTCTCAATCAACCAATCAATCAATCGTATTTATTGAGCGCTTACTGTGTGCAGAGCACTGTACTAAGCGCTTGGGAAGTGCAAGTTGGCAACATATAGAGACGGTCCCTACCCAACTGTGCGCTCACAGTCTAGAAGGGGGATACAGAGAACAAAACAAAACATATTAACAAAATACAATAAATACAATAGATATGTACAAGTAAAATAAATAAATAAATAAAGTAATAAATACGTACAAACATATTTACATATATACAGCTGCTGTGGGGTAGGAAAGGAGGTAAGGTTGGGGGTATGGAGATGGGGAGGAGGGGGAGAAGAAGGAGGGAGCTCAGTCTGGGAAGGCCTCCTGGAGGAGGTGAGCTCTCAGTAGGGCCTTGAAGGAAGGAAGAGAGCTGTCTTGGCGGATGTGGGGAGGGAGGGCATTCCAGGCCAGGAGGATGACGTGGGCCGGGGGCCGACGGCGGGACAGGCGAGAACGAGGCACGGTGAGGGGATTAGCGGCAGAGGAGCGGAGGGTGCGGGCTGAGCTGTAAAAGTAGAGAAGGGAGGTGAGGTTGGAGGGGGCGAGGTGATGGAGAGCCTTGAAGCCGAGGGTGAGGAGTTTCTGCCTGATGCGTAGGTGGATTGGTAGCCATTGGAGATTTTTGAGAATGGGAGTAACATGCGCAGAGTGTTTCTGGACAAAGACAATCCGGGCAGCAGCGTGAAGTATGGATTGAAGTGGGGAGAGACAAGAGGATGGGAGATCGGAGAGGAGGCTGATATAGTAGTCCAGACGGATTAGGATGAGAGCTTGAACGAGCAGGGCAGCGGTTTGGATGGAGAGGAAAGGGCAGATCTTGGCAATGTTGCGGACCTGAGACCGGCAGGTTTTGGTGACGGCTTGGATGTAAGGGGTGAACGAGAGAGCGGAGTCGAGTATGACACCAAGGTTGCGGGAGTGTGAGACGGGAAGTATGGTAGTGCTGTCAACAATAGTGATGTCTACAGCACTCATGACCTCAAGTCCAGCCCGTGACTTCACGGAACCCTGACCACCTCACAAACCCTCCAACGGACAAAGCCCAGAGCTACCGCTCATTTCTCTGAGAGAAATCAGAGAAAGCAATCAACATGAACAGATCTCTGTTCGGGTCCACGCTGAAGGATCCTTCTGGTACTAAACACAGCCATCTGGCAGGTAGGGTCTCTCTACTAGCTATTGGGGTTTGTGTCTCTAGCTAGATGGTCCCCACATGGATGGATATATTTTCCTGTCAAAAAGAGAACCTCCCGTAGGTCCCTTACCACCTGGTAAAGCAGGAAATGTCCCCATCGCTGAGGAGTTCAAGAGTTGGTGTAGTGGAGGGGGTCGGCCACTCATTGCTAAACACCCCTGGGCCCTCACTCACTGCACAGTTCAACTCCATCGGGGATACTTTCTGGCTACGAACACACACACACACACACACGCACACACACACACACACACACACACACACACACACACACACACACACACACACACACACACACACACACACA
Organism: Tachyglossus aculeatus; assembly: GCF_015852505.1. Taxonomy (NCBI): domain Eukaryota; kingdom Metazoa; phylum Chordata; class Mammalia; order Monotremata; family Tachyglossidae; genus Tachyglossus; species Tachyglossus aculeatus. The sequence continues at coordinate 48,952,048 of NC_052098.1, forward strand.
CAACCCCTTCGCTCATATGCAGCCAGTCTAGTTCTAGCTAGGGCTCGGTGTAGATCGGGGGCATTCAGTTGTCTACGTGCCAAGCTGACTAGGGGGTAGCCGAGGGTGACTGCTTCTGTTTTCTCTGTAGGACCTCAAGCTCCTCACAGCGGGCAATTCCCGATCTTGTTCCACCGAGGAGGGGAGCAGGGACTCCAGTGGCAAGGGGAGACTTACACCCTCCTTGGTGCATATCGCTGCTACGGAGATGCTCCGCAGGCCCAGCCTTCCCATTTTTCAGTCCCTTCCCTCCCCAAAGCAGAAAGGGGTCCCATGGTCAGGGTGAAGGTGGAGAAGGGAGAGGAGGATGGGTCCACTCAAAAAAAGTTGAAGATCACCCCAAAGCAGCTTTGAGCCAGCAAAGATGGCCGCAGGTGGATGCAGGGCCTCTTTTGTTACCCGACTCATCAGGGACTACCGCTGCTACAGAGCCTCACAGGTAGTCCAGCACCCCCAGTGCATAGCAGTGTCAGTGCCAGTGCCACTGCCAGTACCGGTGCCAGTGCCACCCACCCCTCCCAGACCCAGGAAGCGGCCCCATGGCATGGTGAATTTAAAGAAGGGAGAGGAGAATGGGCCGCCATGCAAAAAAGATCAAGAGGTTTCTTAAGCGGCAGATCGAGCCGGCAAAGATGACCACATATGGGCGCAGGGCCTCTTTTGTTACCCAGCTCATCAGGGGATACCGATGTTATAGAGCCTATCAGGTTGCCCAACACCCCCAATCCATAGCACTGTCAGTGCCAGTGGCAGGGCAAATACCAGTACCAGTACAAGCATCAGTGCCAGTGCCTCCCACCCCTTCCCGACCCAGGAAGCGACCCCATGGCTTGGTGAATTTAAAGGAGGGAGAGGAGAATGGGCTGCCATGCAGAAAGCTCAAGAGATTCCTTTAGCTGCGGCTAGACCCGGTGAGAATGACCGCGCAAGGACGCAGGGCCTCTTTTGTTGCCTGGCTCATCAGGGCCTACCAATGCTACAGAGCCTCACAGGTGGTCTGTCGCCCCAGGCCGTGACAGTACCAATCCCAGTGCCGGTGCCAGTGCTCGTGCCACCCGTTCCTCCCCAAATCAGGCAGAGGCTCCACTCCCTGGTGGCTCCTGAGAAGGGGGAGAAGGACGGACCACCATGTAAAATGGTTAGAAGCAGCGAAATTGAGGGTCCTTCTCCCCATCAGGTCAGGGCAGTGGAAGTGGTGTCCCACGGTAGCAGGGGCTCCCACGTGACCAGCACCAAGAGCCCCGCTGCCCCGCAGAGATCTGGCCGATCCTCCTCTGATCCGAATTGATGGGCTAACTGTCGCAGGTAGGAGAGCCTTCCCCTGGGTCTGGCAACTAGGCTTCCCACTGATCTCAGAGGACTGTTGGGGAGACACCGTGCCGGTTGTCCCGACATCACCACCGTTCCACTGGCACCGTCGCAATGCTACCCTCCCTGGCATCTCCTTCTGCTTGCCAGAACAGTAACTATACTACCCTCCCAACACCTCCTCCTGACTGCTGGCACAGTCTTCTTTCCACCACCCCCTGACACCCTCACCAGGCCTCCGGGACAGTCACCGTGCCAACCTCCCAGAAACCTCCTCCTGGCCCCTGGGACGGTCACCGTGACATCCACCCCGACACCTCCTCCTGGCCGGCCGCTGGCACAGTCTCTGTGCCACTCTCCAAGACACCTCTTCTGGGATTCTCCAAGGGTTACCAAACCAGATTTCCCGACACGTCCACTAAGCCAAGGCCACCAAACATTTGGGCACTTCTGCCGGGTCACCCCACTGACTGTGCGCGACACCTCTGCTGGGCCAGCACACAACCCACACTGACACCTCCGCCTGGCTACCACACCACCCAACCCTACACCTCAGCTGAGCCACCACCGCCACCCACCCTGACACCTCTCCTGGGCCACCACAGCCACCTGTCTCAACATCTGCGCCGGGCCACCAGACCAATCACTCCACCACCTCTGCTGGGCCACCACCCTCCCTGAAACTTCTGCTGGCCCATCGGTACCACCCACACCAACACATACGCTGGGCCACCTGATCAGATTCCCCCACACCTCAGGTGGGCAACTACCACCACATACACTGACCCCTCTGCATGGCCACCACACCAGCCAACCTGACACCTCAGCTGGCCCACCACCCCAGCCACCCTGACAGACACCTCAGCTGGCCCACCACACCAGCCAACCCATCTCCGCTGGGCCATCAACATTACCTGCCCCAATACCTCTGCTGAGCCAACACAACAACCGTCCTTATACCTCTGCTGGGGCACCACATTGCTCGCTCCAGCACTTCCATCGGGCCACCAGTCCAGCTTCCCTGACACCTCCACTGGATATCCTCTGTAACCCACCCCAACAGCTCTTCTGGGCTACTGCATTTGCCGACCCAACTCCTCCGATACGATCCGACATCACTGTCACTTGCCCAGACACGACCACGGGACCAACACCGCCACCCATCTCCACACCTCCACGGGTCACCACACAAGCTGCTCAGACACCTCTGCCGGGCTACCACTCCAAACACCTTGAGCTGAGCCACTCAACCTGAGATCTCTGCCAAAGATGCAACAAGGGGCCTATTTCAGACACAGGTTCCCGCAGCTGTGAGAAACCTCGTTGTCACCAGAGGGAACCAAAATCATGCACAACCCCAAGGCGTTCCGGGAGTCAGTGCAGATTGCTGTGCTCTGTCTGGAGGCCAGAATGCAGGCACGAGTAAGAGCAACTAACTCATCCTATTTTGCTAAGTGATGGAAAGGCAAGAACAGGAATTTCTGAATAGTAGATTCAGAGACAACCACATAGCCTTATGTGAGCTGCCCTCTGTCTCCCCGAAGGCAAGAGCCATCTGAAAACAACAAGAGGTCTGGGTTTCGATTAATTATTTAATGAATAATGGAATTTATTAGGCGCTTACTATCTGCAAAGCACTGTTCTAAGCGCTGGGGAAGTTACAAGGTGATCAGGTTGTTCCACAGGGGGCTCACAGTCTTCACCCCCATTTTACAAATGAGGGAACTGAAGCCCAGAGAAGTGAAGTGATTTGCCCAAAGTCACACAGCTGACAAGTCGCAGAGGCGGGATTTGAACCAATGACCCCTGACTCCAAAGCCCGGCGTCTTTCCATTGAGCCACGCTGCTTCTCTTACAGGCTGGTGCTGTAAATCTGAGTGTGGTCTTACTTCGAGATTAACATCAGCCTCATCGTCATGGGGCGTTCCCTCATCCTAATTTGGGAACGGGGTAGCAGGATTTAGAGTTGTGCAGCATGTGTAGGCTAGTTGGACCTGGTCACAAGCCAATAATCCTGGCTCTGGCACTTGTCTGCTATGTAGCCTTGGGCAAACCACTTCACTTCTCTGGGCCTTAGTTACCTCATCTGTAAAATGGGAATGAGGACTATGAGCCCTAGGCAGGACAGAGACTGTGTCCAACCCATTTAGAGCTCATGGCTCATGGAACCTTTAGGATTTGTCCCTTTGGGGAGCATTTAAGGTTCGTGGCTGCAAGGAGCATTTAGGGGTATGGGGCAGGCAAGGGGGCAAGCCCCCTGAGAGACTGCGATGGGGGAGAGGCACAGGAGGGGTCCTCATCAGAGGTTAATAGGAGCCTGGGTGATGAGAACGGCAGGCTCAGGGTGTGTTGAGACTGGTGATGAAGTCAGACTGGGGCCATCATTCGGAGGGCCATCAGGGTCCCTCAGTGAGGGCAGGAGGGATACGGACATGGCTGACAAACATTGAAGAACGGGGACAATGCGAATGTGGCCGGTAGATGTTAAAAGACGAGGCAATGAAGACGTGGTTGGCAAACCGTCAAAGTGTGGGGTGATGTGGATGTGGCCAGAGGACATTTAGGGCTGGGGGCAATCCAGACGCGGCCCGCAGATGTTCAACGGAGTGATGAGGTTGTGGCCAACAGACCTTAGAGGATGGGAACAAAGCATACCTGGCCGGAAAACGCTAAAGGAACGGGGAGATACAAACGCAACCGGCAGACTTTAAAGTATGGGGGCAGTCCATACGTGACCAGCAGACATTCAAGGAAGTGATGAGGCCGTGGCCAGCAGAACTTCAAGGACGAGGATAATGCAGACCTTGCCAACAGAGGGTCAAGGAACGGGGCGATGCAGATTTGGCTGGCGGACAATGAAGATGGGGGCAATGAGGACGTTGTTGTCGGAAATTCAATATAAGGAGCAATGAGGACGTGCCCAGCAGACATTAAATGTAGGGGGCGATCCGAATGTGGTCGGCCAATGCTAAATGGCAGGGCCGATGAGGACATGGCCAGCTGACGTTAAAACAGGGACAGATGCAGACGTGGCCAGCAGAAGCTGAAAAACGGCGTGGGGACGGGCCATCCGGACAAGGCCAGAAGACAATAAAACATGCGGACAATGAGGACTTGGCCGGCAGATATTAAAGGACCGGGGTCATGTGGACATTTCTGGCTGATGTGAAAAGCCAGGATCGAGGTGGACAAGGCTGGCAGGTGTTAAACAATGGGAGCGATGGGGACAATGCCTACTAGTGTTGATGGCAGGGGAAATGTGGAATTTTGGGGCTCACCTTGAAGGATGGGGGCGATGTGGATGTGGCCAGCTGACATCAATGGACTGGAGCGATCTGGATGTGGCTGGCAGGTATTCAGGGACTGGAGTGATGTGGATGTGGCCCGCTGATTTTACAGGAGAGCAGCGTTGCAAACGTGATTGGTGGAGGTTACATTAGGGGAGGCCGGATCCCCGGAGAGAGGGTAGGGCCGGGCTCCCTGAGGCGGTTGGGCAAGGGCAGGAGCACGGGATTTCAGCTGGGCATTATGGCCTGGGCACCTGGTGTCTGACTCGCCCCCAGGACTCTCACATCTGCCTCTTCCCATGTCTGTCCCTCCCGCTTCTGAATTCCCCATCTCACTCTCCACTCGTTTTGACCTCCCCTACGGCTGACCTCCCAATGACTCACCCATCTGACTCTCCCTTGTCACGCTCCCCCATCTGACTCACCCCTCATCTGACCTTCCCCTTGACTGACTTACCCAACTCTTACTCTCTCTTAGCCTGAATCTCCTCGATGTGACTCTCACTTCTAGAGCTCTCCCCAGTTGACTCTCGCCACCGTTACTCTCCCCCTTGCATTCTCCCCTGTCTAACTCTTCCTTGTCGGACACTCCCCTTGTCTAACCCTCCCCCAACTGTCTCTCCCCACATTTGACCCTCCCCTTGTCATTCTCCCATGGGCCTCACCCTCCCCTGAGGCCGACTCTCTCGAGGATCCCCGTCATCTGAGAGTGCCCAAGGAGGCCCTCAAATTAGTGTAGTGCCGGGATTGGCTGCGACCGGGAATTCACCTGCAGCCCGTAGACTCGGTCAGCAGAGGGCGCCCTCTCAGCTTCTCCCGACCCCTTCAAACCAACCGGTGCTTGGGGATCTGCTGAGGTGGGGTTTTCTCCTGAAGCTCTCGAGGTCGGCCAGGAGGAGGCGCCCTCGAAGCCCTGCTGTTCCCTCCAAGAAACTAAGGCTTGGGGATTTGCTGGGGTCGGGGATTTTCCTGCCGCTCGCGAGCTCGGCCAGCAGAGGAAGCCCTCGCAGCTCTTCCCGTTTCTCCCCCTCTCCTTAAATGAGTGGGTCGTGGGGATCGGCTGGAGGCGGGGACATTCCTGCAGCTCCTGGGATCGGCCAACAGAGGGCGCCCTCGCAGGTCCTCACGGCCCACACGCCATTCAGTGGAGTGCGGGGATTGGCTGGGTCCCTGGCCCGACCTGCAGTGCTCTGTTTGGGCCAGCAGAGGGCGCCCTCGCCGCTCCTCCCTTTCCCCCAATCAACTAGTACTTGTGGACTGGCTGGGGTCGGGGATTCTCCTGCATCTCGCGAGCTCGGCCAGCAGAGGACGCCCGCGCAGCTCTTACCATTTCCCCCCCTCTCCTCAATTGAGTGGAGCGGAGGGATCTGCTGGAGCCGGGGACCGTCCTGCAGCTCCTGGGATCGGCCAACATCTCCTCGCATCATCTCCCGGCCAACGCCCAATTCACTGGGGCGCGGATTAGTTGGGGCAAGGGATTTCTCTGCTGATCGCACGCTCGGCCATCTGATGGCACCCTCGCCGGTAATCCCGTCGCCCCAAATTAGTGAAGTCCGGGGATTGGAGCGAACCGGGTATTTCCCTGCAGCTCTTAGACTCGATCAGCAGAGTTCGCCCTCTCAGGTTTTCAAGACCACTGCAAATCATACGGTGCTTGAGAATTGGCTGCGTTTGGGGATTCCCCTGAAGTTCGCAAAGTCGGCCAGCAGGGGCGCACTAAAGCTTCCTCCCGTTCCACCTAAGCAACTGGTGCTTGGGGATTGTCGTTGGTCGGGGATACTCCTGCAGGTCGTGAGGTCGGCCAGCAGGGGGCGCCCTCGCAAGTCTTACGGTCTCCCCCTCTCCTCAACTTAGTGGAGCCTAGGGATCTGCTGGAGCCGGAGACCGTCCTGCAGCCCCTGGGCTCGGCCAACGTAGGGTGCCCGCACATCCCCTCCCGGCCCACCCCTCATTCAGTGGGTCGCGGATTGGTTGGGGCAAGGGATTTCTCGGCAGCTCGCGCGCCCGGACAGAGAATGTCGCCCTCACAGTGAATCAGTCGCCCCTAAATTAGTGCATTGAGGGGACAGGGTATTCCCTTCAGCTCTTAGACTCGGTCAGCAGAGGGCGCCTTCTCATCGTCTTGCTCCCCCTTCAAATCAAACGGTGCTTGGGGACGGGTGAGGGTGTGGATTCTCCTGAAGTTCGAGATGTCGGCCAGCTGGGGGCGCACTAAAATCTCCTCCCGTTTCCCCAAAGCAACTGGTGTTGGGGACTGCCTGGGGTCGGGGATAAACCTGCAGCTGGCGAGGTCAGCCAGAAGAGGGTGCCCTCGCAGCCCCACCCTTTCACTCCATTAAACTGGGGCTTGTGGATTGGTTGGGGTCAGGGATTCTCCGGCAGCTCGCGAGATCGCTCAGCAGAGGACTGCCTTGAAGCTCTTCCCGTTTCCCCACCGCTCCTTAAAAGAGTGGAGAGTGGGGATCGGCTGGAGCTGGGGACATTTTTGCAGCTCTTGGGCTCGGCCAGCAGAGGGCGCACTCGCAGCTCCTCACGGCCAACACGATATGGAGTGGAGTGCGGGGATTGGCTGGGGCCGTGGACCGACATGCTGTGCTCTGTGTGGGCCAGCAGAGGGCGCCCTCGCAGCTCCTCCCGTTCCCCCCAATCAACTGGTGCTTGGGAATTGGCTGGGGTCGAGAATTCCCCTGCAGCTCGCGAACTCGGGCAGCAGAGGATGCCCTCGCAGCTCTTTCCGTTTCCCCCCCCCTCCTTAAGTGAGTGGAGAGTGGGGATCGGCTGTAGCCGGGGACATTCTTGCAGCTCTTGGGCTCAGCCAGCAGAGGGTGCCCTCGCATCTCCTCACGGCCAACACGAAATTCAGTGGAGTGCGGGGATTGGCTGGGGCCGTGGCCCCACATGCAGTGCTCTGCGTGGACCAGCAGAGGGCGCCCTCGCAGCTCCTCCCGTTCCCCCCAATCAACTGGTGCTTGGGAACTGGCTGGGGTCGAGGATTCCCCTGAAGCTCACGAACTCGGCCAGCAGAGGACGCCCTCGCAGCTCTTACCATTTCCCCCCCTCTCCTCAATTGCATGGAGTGTTGGGAACTGCTGGAGCCAGGGACCGTACTGCAGCTACTCGGTTCGGACAACAGAGGGCGCCCTCGCATCACCTCCCGGCACACACCCCATTTCGTGGGGCACGGAGTGGTTGGGGAAGGGATTTAACTGCAGCTCTCGGGCCCGGCCAGCAGATGGCGCCCTCGCAGTTAATCCCGTCGCCCCCAAATTAGTGTAGTGCAGGGATTGGCTAGGACTGGGTATGCCCCTACGGGTCTTAGACTCGGTCAGCAGAGGGCGCCCTCTCTGGATCTCCTGAACCCTCCAAATCAACCGGTGCTTGGGGAGCAGCTGAGGTTGGGGTTTCCAATGACGTTAGTGAGTTAGGCCAGCAGCGAGGTGCACTAAAACCTCCTCCCGTTCCACCTAAGCAACTGGTGTTTGGGGATTGTCGTTGGTCGGGGATACTCCTGCAGCTCGCGAGGTCGGCCAGCAGGGGACGCCCTCGCAGGTCTTACGGTTTCCCCCTTCTACTCAACTGAGTGGAGCCTAGGGATCTGCTGGAACCGGAGACCGTCCTGCAGCTCCTGGGCTCGGCCAACGTAGGGTGCCCGCGCATCCCCTCCCGGCCCACCCCTCATTCAGTGGGGCGCGGATTGGTTGGGGCAAGGGATTTCTCGGCAGCTCGCGAGCCCGGACAGAGAATGTCGCCCTCACAGTGAATCCATCGCCCCCAAATTAGTGTAGCGAGGGGACCGGGAATTCCCCTTCAGCTCTAAGACTCGGTCATCAGAGGGTGCTTTCTCACCTTCTCGCTGCCCCTTCAAATCAAACTGTGCTTGGGGACGGGTGAGGGTGTGAACTCTCCTGAACTTCGAGATGTCGGCCAGCTGGGGGCGCATTAACATCTCCTCCCGTTTCCCCCAAGCATCTGGAGCTTGGGGATTCCCTGGGGTTGGGGATACACCTGCAGCTCGCGAGGCCGGCCAGCAGGGGACGCCCTCGTAGCTCCACCCTTTCACTCCAGTAAACTGGGGCTTGTGGATTGGCTGGGGTCAGTGATTCTCCGGCAGCTCGTGAGCTCGGCCAACAGAGGACTCCCTCGCAGCTCTTCCCGTTTCCCCCCTCTCCTTAAATGAGTGGAGAGTGGGGATCGGTTGGAGCCGGGGACATTCTTGCAGCTCTTGGGCTCGGCCAGTAGAGGGCGCCCTCGCAGCTCCTCACGGCCAACATGATAGTCAGTGGAGTGCGGGGATTGGCTGGGGCCGTGGCCCGACATGCAGTGCTCTGTGTGGGCCAGCAGAGGGCGCCCTAGCAGCTCATCCCGTTCCCCCCAATCAACTGGTGCTTGGGAATTGGTTGGGGTCGAGGATTCCCCTGCAGCTCACGACCTCGGCCAGCAGAGGACGCCCTGGCAGCTCTTACCATTTCCCCCCTCTCTTCAACTGAGTGGAGCATAGGGATCTGCTGGAGCCAGGGACCATCCTGCATCTCCTCGGTTCGGACAACTGAGGGCGCCCTCGCATTACCTCCCTGCCCACATCCCATTTCGTGGGGCACGAAGAGGTTGGCGCAAGGGATTTATCTGCAGCTCGCGGGCCCGGCCTGCAGATGGGGCACTCTGGGCCGGGAGACAGTTGGGTACCTGGGCCGGGAGGCAGAGGAGGACTAAGGCCGAGAGGCGGTGGGGGATCAGGACAAGGAGGCAGAGGGGGACCAGGGCGTGGATGCAGACGGCAGTACCAAGGCAGGGAAGCAGAGGGGGACCAGGTCCAGGAGACAGGGGTACCTGGGCAAGGAGACAGGGGGACCCGCGCAGGCAGGCAGAGGGATCTCCGGGCTGAATGGCAAAGGGGTACCTGGGCTGGGTGACAGGGGGATCAGGGCAGGGAAGCAGAGGAGTGCCTGGGCCGGGAGATGGGGACCAGGGCCGGGAGGCAGAGCGAGACCAGGGCCAGGGGAACAGGGGGACCCGGACCGGGAGATGGGGACCAGGGCCGGGAGGCAGAGTGGGACCAGGGCCAGGGGAACAGAGGGACACGGATGGAGAGGCAAAGTGGTACCTGGGCTGGAAGACAGGGGGACCAGTGCCGGGAGGTTGAGGGAACCCAAGTCCAGGACGCAGAGATGGACCAGGGCCTGGAGGTAATAATAATAATAATAATAATAATAATAATAATAATAATAGCATTTATTAAGCGCTTACTATGTGCAGAGCACTGTTCTAAGCGCTGGGGTGTTACAAGGTGATCAGGTTGCCCCCCGCGGGGATCACAGTCTTCATCCCCATTTTACAGATGGACCTGAGGCCCGGAGAAATGAAGTGACTTGCACAAGGTCACACAGCTGACAAGCGGTGGATTCGGGATTTGAACGCCTGACCTCTGACTCCAAAGCCCGGGCTCTTGCCACTGAACCACACTGCTTCTCCATACTGTACTATATTACTATACTGTAATATACGACATACTTTCCTAATCCTAAGGGCTTAGTACAGTGCTCTACACACTGTAAGCGCTCAATAAAGAAATACGATTGAATGAATGAATGAACGATATAGTCCCCAAAGCTATATCTTCAGCCATAGAAGGCGCAGCGCATGCGCAGTCGAAGCCCCGGAAAGGGGCGGATAAGGGAGGGAGCACGGCACATGCGCGTTCGGAGCCCGGAGGGAAGGGAGGAGCCGGGCGCATGCGCAGCCGGAGCCTAGGCGAGGGGAGGAGGGACCCCGCCCCGGAGACTTCGGAGCATGCGCAGTCGCAATGCGCCACGGCGGGTCGGGAGGAGGGAGCCCCCGCCCTGGAGAGCATAGCGCTTGCGCAGTCAGAGCCCGGGCTGGAGGGGAAAAAGAGGGCACGCCCGGGAGACCCCGGAGCATGCGCAGTCGGACCGCGCCCGCGCTCACTATGTACGAAGCTTACTATATTGCCAAGTTGTAATAATAATAATAATAATAATAATGGCATTTATTAAGCGCTTACTATCTGCAAAGCACCGTACAAAGCGCTGGGGAATGTACAAGGTGATCAGGTTGTCCCACGTGGGGCTCACGGTCTTAATCCCCATTTTGCAGTGGAGGTAACTGAGGCCCAGAGAAATGAAGTGACTTGCCCAAGGTCACACAGGTGACAAGCGGTGGAGCGGGATTCGAACCCCTGACGTAAAAGGAGACCCGGGCCTGGACACATAAAGTGGCCAGGTCCGGGAGGCAGAAGGGGACCGGGGCCTAGAGGCAGAGGGGGACCAGTGCCAGGAAGCAGATGGGTACCTAGGCTGGGTGACAGGGATACCAGGGCCAAAGGGCAGGGGAGGACAAAGGCCAAGAGGGAGGCTGGGGACCAGGGTAGGGAGGCAGAAGGGGACCAGGGTGGCAAGGCAGGGGTGATCCCGGCCAAGAAGTAGAGGGTTACCTGGGCCAGGATACAGGGGGACCTGGGCTGGGAGGCAGAGAGGACCCAGGGCCGGGACGGAGAGAGACCCAAGGCTTGGAGGTAGAAGGCGACAAGGGCTGGGAGGCAGAGGTGGACCGTGGCAGGCGGGGACCAGGGCCAGGAGGCAGACGGGTACTTGGGCCGGGAGAGAGGGTGACCAGGGTCGGGAGCCTGAGGGGTACCTGGGCCGGGAGAGAGGGGGGCCAGGACCAGGAGGCAGAATGGTACTTGGTCCGGGAGACAAAGTGATCAAGGCCGGGAGGTAGAGGGGACCCAGGGCTGGCACGGAGAGAGACCCAAGGGCTGGAGGTAGAAGGAGACCAGGGCCTGGAGGTACAGGACCAGGGCAGGATGCAGAGGCGGACCAGGGTCAGGAGGCCGAGGGGGACCAGGGCCAGGAGACAGAGGGGTTCCTGCGAAGGGATACAGGGGGACCAGAGCCGGGAGGCCAAGGGGTACCTGGGCTGGTAGATGGGGGCCAGGGCTAGGAAGCTGAAGGGGATTTCGTCCAGGTGGCGGTGTGGTACCTTGGCCTGAGGCAGAGGGGAACCAGAGCTGAGAGGCCTTGGGGACCAGGGCAGGGAGGCAGAGGGGGTCGAGGGCTTGGAGTCAGCGGGGGACCAGGGCCAGGAGGCAGAGGAGTACCCGGGCCGGTAGACGGGGGACCAGGGCCGGGAAGCAGAGGGGAACCAGCGCCGGGAGGAAAAGGGGGACCAGGGCCGAGAAGCGGTGTGACAAGGTCAGGGAGGCAGAGAGAGGCCAGGACCGGGAGAAAGAGGGGGACTAGGGCCAGGGGAATAGGGGGTACCCGGACCGGGAGGCAAAGTGGTACCTGGCCCGGAAGACAGGGGGACCAGTGCCGGGAGGTTGAGGGAACCCTAGTCCAGGACGCAGAGATGGACCAGGGCCTGGAGGTAATAATAATAATAAAGATGGCATTTATTAAGCGCTTACTATGTGCAAAGCACTGTTCTAAGCGCTGGGGGGGATTACAAGGTGATCAGGTTGCCCTCTTCGGGGCTCACAGTCTTCATCCCAATTTTATAGATGGAATGAGGCCCAGAGGCGTGAAGTGACTTGCCCAAGGTCACACAGCTGACAAGCGGTGGAGGCGGGATTTGAAACCCTGACCTCTGACTCCAAAGCCCGGGCTCTTGCCACTGAACCACACTGCTTCTCTATACTGAACGGTACTATACTGTAATATACTATATACTATCCTATTCCCAAGCGCTTAGTACAGTACTCTACACACTGCAAGCGCTCAATAAATAAATATGATTGAATGAATGAACGATACAGTCCCCAACGCTATATCCTCAGCCCTATAGATCGAGGCGCATGCGCAGTCGAAGTCCGGGTTTTGGGGAGCAGGGAGGGAGCTCTGCGCATGCGCGTGTGGAGCTAGTTAGGGGGAGAAGCGGGTCGCAAGCGCATTCGGAGCCTCGGCAAATGGACGAGGGGGCCCCCCGCTCCGGAGAGGGCGGAGCATGCGTAGTTGGAGTGCACCACGGGGTTGGGGGGAGGAGGGAGGCCCGTCCTGGAGATCACGGCACATGCGCGGACGGAGCCCGGGTGGGAGGGGAAAAAGGGGGCAGGCCCGGGTGAGCGTGGCGCATGCGCAGTCGGACCGCGCTCGCGTCACCATATACGAAGCTTAGTATGTTGCCAACTCGTAATAATAATAATGATGGCATATATTAAGCGCTTACTATGTGCAAAGCACTGTACTAAGCGCTGGGGAATTTACAAGGTGATCACGTTGTCCCCCGTGGGGCTCACGGTCTTAATACCCATTTTACAGAGGAAGTAACTGACGGCAAGAGAAGTGAAGTAACTTGCCCAAGGTTACACAGGTGACAAGCAGTGGAGCGGGATTCGAACCCCTGACGTAAAAGGAGACCAGTGCCTGGACACATAAAGGGGCCAGGTCCGGGAGGCAGAAGGGGACCGGGGTCTAGAGGCAGAGGGGGACCAGTGTCACCAGTGCCGGGAGATAGAAGGGTGCCTGGGCTAGGAGACAGGGGGACCAGGGCTGGGACAGAGAGAGGGACCAGGGCCTGGAGGTAGAGGGTGAAAAGGGCCAGGAGGCAGAAGGGTACGTGGGTCTGGAGACAAGGGGACCAGGACCGGGAGGTAGAGGGGAGCCAGGGCCGAACGGAGAGAGACCCAAGTGCCTGGAGGTAGAAGAAGACTAGGGCCGGGAGGCAGAGGAGTACCTGGGCGGGGAGACAGGGGGACCAGGGCCGTGAGGTAGAGGGTACCCAGGGCCAGGATGGAGAGAGACCCAAGGGCCTGCAGGTAGACGGAGAACAGGACCAGGAGGCACAGAGGGTCCAGTGCTGGGAGGCAGATGGGGACCAGGGCCTGGAGGCAGAGGAGAACCAGGGCCAGGAGGCAGAGGGGTACCTGGGCTGGGAGACAGTTGTGCCAGGGCAGGGAGGCAGAGGGGTACCTGGGCCAGGGGACAAGGAGGCCAGGGCCAAGAGTCAGATGGGGACCATGGCAGAGAGGCAGGGGGTGGACCAGGGCCAGGAGGCAGAGGTATACCTGCACCGGGAAACAGGGGGACCAAGGCCAGGAGGTAGAGTTGTACCCGGGCCGGGAGACAGGGAGACCATGACCGGAAGGTATAGGAGACCCAGGACCGGGAACGAGAGAGGGACCAGGGCCTGGAGGTAGAGGGAGACCAGGTCCGAGACACAGGGAGGGACCAGGGCCGGGAGGCAGAGGGTGACAAGGGCGGGGAGGCAGAGGGTTACCCGGGCCAAGGGGTAGAGGGGTACCTGGGTCCGGAGACAGGGGGCCAGGGCCTGAATGTAGAGAGGACCCAGGGCCTGGACGGAGGGAAAGGCCAGGGCCAGGAGGTAGAGGGAGACGAGGGCTGGCAGACACAGGGTGGCCTGGGCCAGTAGGAAGACAGGAACCGGGTCCGGGCGAAAGATGGGGAACAAGGCAGGGTGGTAGCGGGTAAACTAGGGCTGGAGGGAGAAGGGGACAAGGGCCGGAAGGTTGGGGGAGACCAGGGCCAGAAAGTAAAGTGGGACCAGGGCTGAAAGGCAGAGGGGCATCAGAGCTGGGAGGCAGAGCGGTACCTGGGCCGAGAGACATTGGTACCAGGGACGGGAAGTAGAGAGGTACCCGGGCTGTGAGAGGGGGACTTGGGTCGAGAGGTAGAGGGGACCCAGTGCTGGGACGGGGAGAGACCCAAGGGCCTGGAGGTAGAGCGAGACCAGGGCCAGGAGTTCTTCTAGGCTGTGAACCCGTGATTTGGTAGGGACTGTCTCTATATGCTGCCAACTTGTACTTCCCAAGCGCTTAGTACAGTGCTCTGAACACAATAAATGCTCAACAAATACGAATGAATGAATTTATGAATGAATGAATGAATGAATGAATGAATGAATGAATGAGTGAGTGAATTAGAGGCGCAGGGGTCCCAGGGCGGAGAGGACACGGTGGGGGCGGGGGGACCAGGTCTGGGAGGCAGAGGGGCACCTGGGCTGCGAGACATGGTTCAGGGCTGGGAGGCAGAGGGGGAGCAGGGCCAGGATTCAGTGGGGTATATGGGCCGGGACGCAGAGGAGGACCAGAGCTGAGAGGCGGGAGGGACCAGGGCAGGGACGCAGAGGGGGACCAGGAATGGGAAGCAGAGGGGGACCTAGGTCAGGTGGCAGAGGGTGACCAGGGCCAGGAGGCAGACGGGTACCTGGACCGGGAAACAAAGGGACCAGGGCCGGGAGGTAGTGGGGTACCTGGGCCGGAGGTCATGGGGACCACAGCCGGTTGGTAGAGGGGCACCAGGGCAGTGAAGGAGCGAGACCAGGCCCAGGAGGTTGATGGGCACCGGGGCAGTGAGGCAGAGGGGGACCAGGGCCAGGAAGCAGAAGTGTACCTGGGCCAGCAGTCAGGCGGACCAAGGCCGGGCGACAGGGTGACGAGGGCCGGGATGTAGAGGGGTACCTGGGCCCGTAGACAGAGGGACCAGGGCCGAGTGACAGAGGGGGAACATGGCCGAGAGGCAGAGGGGGACTAGGGCTGAGAGGCGGGAGAGACCAGGGCAGGGACGCAGAGGGGGACCAGGAATGGGAAGCAGAGGGGGACCTAGGTCAGGAGGCAGAGGGTAACCAGGGCCAGGAGGCAGAGGAGTACCTGGACCGGGAAACAAAGGGGCCAGGGCCGGTAGGTTGTGGGGGACGAGAGGGGCAGATACTAAGTGCTTAACAAAGACCACAGTTGTTGTTATTATTATCTGGGAAGTTGGATTTGGTCAGTCTTTGGCGGATTGATCAGCGTAAGTGCTCTTCTCGTTTCTCTTGCCACCTGACTTTTTTTCATTTCTTAATTTCAGTCATTTTTTCAGTGTTTCTAAGGCCTCGACTCTTTCTGTTCGATTGCTCGGATGTGCGTACAAATGATGCAGGGCCAAAAGCAATTGTTCAAATTTCACAGATTCCAGGGTGTAGACAATACAGAAGGGAGAAGGAGCCAGAGGAAGGAGGGTTTAATCAGAGAAGGTCTCTTGGCGGAGTTGTGACCTTAATGCTTTGGAGAGGGGGATAATGATGGTCCGGCACACGTGAAGGGAGGGAGAGGGAGTTCCAGACCAGAGAAGGGACTTGGAAAAGGAGGCGCAGGCCAGATAGAAGAGATGGAGGCCCATGGAGTAAGCCGGCGCTGGAAGAGCAAAGTACCACCAGGTGGCGATAGAGAGGTGCGGTGTGGGAGAGAAGCATCGCCGCCTAGTGGGTAGAGCCTGGGGGGTCAGACCTGACATCTAATCCAGGCCCTGCTATGTGTCTGCTGAGTGACCTTGGACAAGTCATTTCAGTCTTCTATGCCTCAGTTATCTAAACTTAGAATAATAATAGTAAAATCATAATAATCATCATCATAGTTATTATGATGGTATTTGTTAAGCACTTACTGCGTGCCTAACACTGTTCTAAGTCCTGGGGTAGATACAGGGTAATCAGATCGGACGCAGTCCATGTCTCACATGGGACTCACAGTCTTCATCCCCATTTTATGGATGATTTAACTGAGCCTCAGAGAAGTGAAGTGACATACCCATGGTCACAGAGAAGACATGTGGAGGAGCTGGTATTGGAGCCCAGGTCCTCGGATTTCCAGGCCCGTGCCTCCCAGAACGACACCTGATGCTGTGAGGGGGTGATTGAGAGGTGCAGCTTCACAGAATACTGCCTAGTAGCACTACGGGGCGGTAGAGAAGAGCAACATCCCAGAACAAGCTTACTGCTGTATAATAATAATAATAATGGTACATTTTATGTGCTTACTTTGTGCCAAGCACTGTTGTAAGAGCTAGGGAAGATCCAGGTTAATCAGGTTGGACACAGTCCCTGTCCCTTATGGGCCTATGAGGCCCATATTAGTCTTAATCCCCATTTTACAGGTGAGGTAACTGAGGTAACTTCCCGAGGTCACACAGCAAGCATGTGGCAGAACCGGGATTAGTACACAGGACCTTCTGACCCCCAGGCCCATCCTATCCACTAAGCCACAAAGCCACGCTGGCTTAGTGGAAAGAGCACGGGCTTGGGAGTCAGACTTCATGAGTTCTAATTCTAGCTCTGTCACTTGTCTGCTGTGTGACCTTGGGCAAGTCACTTAACTTCTGTGTGCCTTAGTTACCTAGACCGTGAGCCCGTTGTTGGGTAGGGACCGTCTGTGTATGTTGCCAACTTGTTCTTCCCAGGCGCTTAGTACAGTGCTCTACACACAGTAAGCGCTCAATAAAAACGATTGAATGAATGAATGAATGTAAAATGGGGATTAAGACCGTGAGCCCCATGTGGGGCAACCCGATTACCTTGTATCTACCCCAGGGCTCAGAACAGTGCAGCGTGCTTAGAACAGAGAAGCAGTGTGGCTCAGTGGAAAGAGCACAGACTTTGGAGTCAGAGGTCATGGGTTCAAATCCTGGCTCTGCCAATTGTCAGCTGTGTGACTTTGGGCAAGTCCCTTAACTTCTCTGTGCCTCAGGTACCTCATCTGTATAATGGGGATTAAGACTGTGAGCCCCCCGTGAGAAAACCGGATCACCTTGTAACTTCCCTAGTGCTTAGAGCAGTGCTTTGCACATAGTAAGTCCTTAATAAATGCCATAAAAAACAGTGCTTGGCACATAGTAATTTCTTAACAATGGAGAAGCAGCATGGCTCAGTGGAAAGATCCTGGGCTTTGGAGTCATAAGTCACGGGTTCAAATCCCGGCTCCGCCAATTGTCAGCTGTGTGAGTTTGGGCAAGTCACTTAATTTCTCTGTGCCTCAGTTACCTCATCTGTAAAATGGGGATTCAGACTGTGAACCCCACGTGGAATACCCTGATCACCTTTTATACCCCAGTGCTTAGAACAGTGCTTTGCGCATAGTAAGCGCTTAACAAGTGCCATTATTATTATTATTATTAAGTACAATTATTATTATTACTTTTATCGTTATAGTGTATTGTACTGCCACCAAGCGCAGCGCCCCTGAACAAGCCCACTGCTGCCACCATGGGGAGATAGAGAGTTGCAGCCTCCCAGAATAACGAATGGTGCCACCAGGGGGCAGGCTGCTGCGCTTCGACCAGAGAATGGTTGTGGTTCCAGGGGCATCTCTCCAGAGCAGCTGCTCAGTGCTTTTCCTCTGCCTATTACACCGTGGGCACATTCCACCCCCAGATTTGCCCCATTACTAATTGACCTGTATTGCTACCCCACAGGGAGTGTGCGTGCTTGCGTGTGTGTGTGCGCGTGCGTGTGCGTGTGTGTTTGTGTGTGTGTGTGTGTGTGTGTGTGTGTGTGTGTGTGTGTGTGTGAGAGTAATCGGGGGGAAGGTGAGTAATGAAGCAGCTGCCACTCATGGGAGAACAGGGTCTGGGGCTCTGTGCAGGAAACTAGTTCTGTCTGACTCGATTGGGACCGAGAAGAGCCAGGGCCCTTAATTCTATAGACGGGGCAAGTTTGCTGTGTCTCTAGTCCTTCTTCGGGGTCACTGCAAAGTCTCAGTCCCCGGAGAAAGGACATTTCTGGGCATAACACAGAAACTTGAGGGATCCAGTGTCAGGAGGAGGACAGAGTGTCTATCAGGGTCTCTATCCTGTTTTTCTCTGAGAAGCAAAGTGTGCGGACTCCTACCTGAGGTCAAGGAAGCAGGGGTGTGGGCGGGGAGGACAAAAGGCAGGTATTGTACTAGAAATTGCACTCTATTTACTGTGCGCTTCTGCACCTTTTATCGATCAGTTGGGTTGATGGAGCTCTTGCTGTGTGCAGAGCACTGAACTAAGCCCTTGGGAGAGTACAGTATGACAGACACATTCCCTCCCCACAATAAGATTAATATTAATGATAATGTTGGTATTTGTTAAGTGCCTACTATGTGCCAAGCACTGTTCTAGGCCCTGGCACTGTTCTAAGCGCTTACATTATCGGGGGGGACTGGAGTTCCTAGAGTAACAGAACTGGGGGTGCAGGTGGGAGGACAAAGCAGGTTTTCTTTTCTAGAAATGGAATTCTATATAGTGTGTAGTTCTGTCCCTCCAGTGTATGGAGAACAAGCCCCTTCTAAGGATGTGAGGAAGGGATGGGTAAGTGTTTGTAGTGCAGAGTGTGGCAGTCAGCGTAGCTGCAGATCCACTTAACCATGTTGGGCCGGGAGAGGGCAGGGAGAGTGGTCAAAAGTGTTGGCAAAACTAGGTTGTCTGTGCTTCCCCCCGCCACCTTTTCCTGCCTCCCCACCTCCCCTTTCCACACCCAACTTTGAGCACTGGTTTTCCTTTCAACAGATGTGGTCCCGGCCAGACGCTTAGGATCACCGGTTTAGGTGTCTCGAGACCAGGGTTCAGAACTCGACGTGTCCACGGGCTGGGACCAGAGGAAACGCTCCAGTGCCACTTCACTCCGATGAGACCGAGGTTCCTCTGCCCATGCCCAGCGGAGGACTGAGTGAGTCCCGAGGTCCACCTTCCCGCAATAGCATGTCCGGGCTGCTCAAAGCCCTCCAGCCAAAATCGCCTGGAAGCACACAGCTCAGGGCAGGATGGCCGAGGGGAGAATCTAGCTACTACTGATTTTAAGAAAAACGGCTCAATGCGTCTCTCCAGCCTTGAGGCGCATCTTTCTAATGTGGACAGAGGTCAACGCCCAGGCATGCCCTGCTGTCAAGATGGAGTCTTGGGTGGCACAGTCCTCCAAAGGTTTGTGTGTGTGTGTGTGTGTGTGTGTGCGCGCGCGCGCGCGCTCGTGTGTGTATTTATGGGTGTGTGTATGAGAGGCTAGCAAATTTTGGTTCAACCTACACTTCATTCATCCATTCAATCGTACATATAACAATAGTAATAATAATGTTATTTGTTAAGTGCTTACTATGTGCCAAGCACTGTTCTAAACAATGGGTAGATACATGGTCATCAGGTACTCCCACCAGGGGCTCACAGTCTCAATCCCCATTTTTCAGATGAGGTAACCGAGCACAGAGAAGTTAAGTGGCTTTAAAAAAGTTAAGGTCACACAGCTTACAAGTGGCAGAGCCAGGATTAGAACTCACGTCCTCTGACATCCAAGCCTGTGCTCTTTCCACTAAGCCATAGAGCGCTTACTGTGAGCAGAGAACTGTACTAAGAGCCTGGGAAAGTACAGTACAACAAAAAAGAGAGACGATCCCTGCCCACAACTAGCTTCCAGTCTAGAGGAGGAGACAGATACTAATATAAGTAAAAAGGCATCAATTCAAAAAATACGATTACAGATATAATTAACAAAATCATTCATTCATTCAGTCATATTGATTGAGCGCTTACTGTGTGCAGAGCACTGTACTGAGCGCTACTGCTCTGCACACAGTAAGCGTTCAATAAATACAATTGAATGAATGAATGAATGACCAGGGCCGAGAAGAGGGGGAGACCAGGGCAGGGAGGCACATGTGACCAAAGATGGGAGGCAGAGGGGGACCAGGGCTGGGAGGCAGAGGGGTTACTGGGTCGGGAGACGGGGGACCAGGGCCGAGATTCGGGGTGGGGGGGGGGAACAGGGCCAGGAGGCAAAGGGGGACAAAGGCGGGAGGCGGAGAGGTACCAGGGCCGGAGGCAGAGGGCTACCTGGTCCGGGAGACAGGCGGACCAGGGTAGGGAAGAAGAGGGGTACCTGGGCCGGGGGATGGGCGACCAGGGCCGGGAGGCAGAGGGGTATCTGGGCCGGGAGGCAGAGTGGGGACCAATGCCGAGAGGCGGTGGGGGATCAGGGCAGGGAGGCAGAGGGGGACCAGGGCCTGGAGGCAGAGGGCAGGACCAAGGCAGGTAGGCAGAGGGGGACCAGGGCCAGGAGGCAGAGGGGTACCTGGGCCGGGATACAGGGGGACCAGGGCAGGGAGGCAGAGGGGTCCCAGGGCCAAATGACAGAGGGGCAACAGGGCCAGAAGGCAGTGGGGTATCTGGGCCGGGAGAGAGGGGGACCAGGGCAGGAAAGCAGAGGAGCACCTGGGCTGGGAGATGGGGACCTGGACCAGGAGGCAGAGGGGTCCAGGGCCAGGAGGAATAGGGGCACCTGGGCCGGGAGACAGAGGGGGACCAGGGCCGAGAGGCCGTGGGGACAGGGGCAGGGAGGCATAGGAGGACCAGGGCTGGGAGGCAGAGGGGGATCAGGACCGAGACGCAGTGGGGACCGGGACAGGGAGGCATAGGAGGACCAGGGCTGGGAGGCAGAGGGGGATCTTTAAGACTGTGAGCCCACTGTTGGGTAGGGACTGTCTCAATATGTTGCCAACTTGTGCTTCCCAAGCGCTTAGTTCAGTGTTCTGCACACAGTAAGCGCTCAATAAATACGATTGATTGATTGATTGATGGGTCAGGACTGAGACGCAGTGGGGACCGGGGCAGGGAGACATAGGAGGACTAGGGCAGGGAGTCAGAGGGGGACCAAGGCGGGGAGGCAGAGGGGTTCCTGGGCTGGGAGACAGGGGGACCAGGGCCGGAATGTAGAGGGGACCCAGGGCTGGGACGGAGAGAGACCCAAGAACCTGGGGGTAGAAGGAGAACAGGGCCGGGAGGCACAGAGGGCCGAGGGCCGGGAGGTAGAGGAGGTCCAGGGCAGGGTGGCAGAGGGGGACCGGCACCGGGAGGCAAAGTGGTACTTGGGCTGGAAGACAGGGGGACCAGTGCCGGGAGGTAGAGGGAACCCAAGTCCAGGATGCACAGATGGACCAGGGCATGGAGGTAGAAGGAGACCAGGGCCTGGACACAATAAGAGACCAGGTCCGGGAGGGAGAAGGGGACCAGGGCCTAGAGGCAGAGGGGGACCAGTGCCAGGAAGCAGATGGGTACCTAGGCTGGGAGACAGGGATACCAGGGCCAAAAGGCAGAGGCGAACAAAGGCCAAGAGGCAGGCGGGAGACCAGGGCAGGTAGGCAAAAGGGGACCAGGGCAGGAAGGCGGGGGGTGGGGGAGATCATGGCCAAGAAGTAGAGGGTTACCTGGGCCAGGAGACAGGGGGACCTGGGCTGGGAGGTAGAGAGGACCCGGGGCCGGGATGGAGAGAGACCCAAGGGCTTGGAGGTAGAAGGAGACCAGGGCCGGGAGGCAGAGGTGGACCATGGCAGGGTGGCAGACGGGGACCAGGGCCAGGAGGCAGAGGGGTACCTGGGCCGGGAGAGAGGGGGACCAGGGTTAAGGAGGCAGAAGGGTACCTGGGCCGGGAGAAAAAGTGACGACGGCCGGGAGGTAGAGGGGACCCAGGGCCGGGACGGAGAGTGACCCAAGGGCCTGAAGGTAGAAAGAGACCAGGGCCAGGAGGCACAGAGGGACCAGGGCCAGGCGGCAGAGCGGGACCAGGACTAGGAGGCAGATGTGTACCTGGGCCAGGAGAC
This sequence comes from Tachyglossus aculeatus, assembly GCF_015852505.1. NCBI lineage: Eukaryota > Metazoa > Chordata > Mammalia > Monotremata > Tachyglossidae > Tachyglossus > Tachyglossus aculeatus. Next base: position 48,974,020 of record NC_052098.1, read on the forward strand.
AGGGGAACGAGGGCAGGGAGGTAGAAGGGCATAGGGGTATCTGGGCTGGGAAGCATAGAGGGACCAGGGCTGAGAGGCGTGGGGGCGACAGGGACAGGGAGTCATAGGGGGACTGGGGTCGGAAGTCAGAGGGGAACAAGGTGAGGAGACAGAGGGGAACCAGGGCCAAGAGGCAGAGGTGTACCTGGGCTGGGTGATGGAGACCAGGGCCGGAACGGAGAGAGACCCAAGGCCGTAGAGGTAGAAGGAGACCAGGGCGGGGAGTCACACAGGGACTCGGGCCGGAAGGCATAGGGGGATCAGGGCAGGGCGGCAGATGGGGACCAGGGCCAGGAGGCAGCGGGGTACCTGGGCCAGGAGACGGGGGACCAGGGCCGTGAGGCAGAAGGGGACCAGGGCCGGGAGGTAGAGGGGACCCAGGGCTGGGACGGAGAGAGATCCAAGGTCCTGGAGGTAGAAAGAGGAGACCAGGGCTGGGAGGCACAGGACCAGGGCAGGCTGCAGAGGGGGTCCAGTGCCTGGAGGCAGAGGGGTTCCTGGGAAGGGATACAGGGGGACCAGAGCCGGGAGGCCAAGGGGTACCTGGGTTGGTAGACGGGGGCCAGGGCAAGGACGCTGAACGGGATTTCATCCAGGAGGCAGTGTGGTACCTTGGCCGGAGGCAGAGGGGGACCAGAGCTGAGAGGCCTTGGGGCCCAGGGCCAGGAGGCAGAGGGCGACCAGGGCCGGGAGTCAGAGGGGGACCAGGGCCAGGAGGCAGAGGGGTACCTGGGTCAGGAGACAGGGGGATCAGGGCCTGCAGGTAGAGGGGACCCAGGGCCGTGACGGAGAGAGACCCAAGAACCTGGAGGTAGAAGAACAGGCCCGGGAGGCAGCAGAAGTCCAGGGCAGGGTGGCAGAGGGGGACCCGGGCCGGGAGGCAAATGGGTACCTGGGCTGGGAAACAGGGTGACCAGGGCAGAGAGGTAGAGGGGTACCTGGGCCGGTAGCCAGGGAGACCAGGGCTCGGAGGTAGAGGGGACCCAAGTCCAGGATGGAGAGAGGGACCAGGGCCTGGAGGAAGGAGACCAGGACCGGGACGTACAGAGGGACCAAGTCCTGGAGACAGAGGGGGACCAGTGCCAGGAGGCAGAGGGGTACCTGGGCCAGGAGGCACAGAGGGTCCAGGGATAGCAGGCAGAAGTGAACCTGGGCGGGGAGACTGGGGATTAGGGCCAGGTGGTAGAGGGGACCTAGGGCTGGGACGGAGAGAGACCCAAGGCCCTGGAGGTAGAAGGAGACCAGGGCTGGGCAGCACAGGACCAGGACAGGCTGCAAGGGGTACCAGGGCCAGGAGGCAGAGGGGTTCCTGGGAAGGGGTACAGGGGAACCAGAGCCAGGAGGCCAAGGGGTACCTGGGCTGGTAGATGGGGGCCAGGGCAAGGAAGCTGAAGGGGATTTCATCCAGGAGGCAGTGTGGTACCTTGGCCGGGAGGCGGAGGGTGACCAGGGCTGAGAGGCCTTGGTGACAAGGGCAGGGAGGCAGTGGGGGGCAAGGACTGGAAGGCAGAGGGGGACCAGGCTGGGAGGCAGAGGGGTCCAGGCTGGGAGGCAGAGGAGCACCAGGGCCAGGAGGCAGAGGGGGACCTAAACTGGGAAATGGGGACCAGGGCCGGGAGGCCAAGGGGTACCTGGGCTGGAAGACGGGGGACCAGGGCCGGAAGGTAGAGGGGATACAGTGATTGGACGGTGAGTGACCCAGGGGTCTGGAAGTAGAGGACACCAGGGCCGGGAGGCAAAGGGTGACCAGGGCCAGGAAGCAGAGGTGTACCTGGGCCAGGAAACAGAGGCACCAGTGCCGGGAGATAGAAGGGTGCCTGGGCTAGGAGACAGGGGGACCAGGGCCGGGACAGAGAGAGGGACCAGGGCCTGGAGGTAGGGGGTGAACAGGGCCAGGAGGCAGAAGGGTACGTGGGTCTGGAGACAGGGGGACCAGGGCCGGGAGGTAGAGGGGACCCAGGGCCGAACGGAGGGAGACCCAAGGGCCTGGAGGTAGAAGGAGACTAGGGCCGGGAGGCAGAGGGGGACCTGGGCCGGGAGCCGTGGGCCATGGGCAGGGAGGCAGAGGGGTACTTGAGCTGGGAGATGGGGGACCAGGGCCGGGACGCAGAGTGGTACCTGGGCTGGGTGACAGGGGGACCAGAGCCAGAAGGTGTAGACGTACCTGGGCCAGTAGTTAGAGGGGACCCAGGGCTGGGATGGAGAGAGACAAAAGGGCCTGGCGGTAGAGGGAGACCAGGGCTGGGAGGCAGACGGGGACCAGGGCCAGGAAACGGAGATCAGGACTGGCAGGCAGAGGGGTACCTCTGCCTCCCTGCCCTTGTCCCTCCTGGTTCTCAGAGGTAAAGGGGAACTACGGCCAAAAGTCAGAGGGGGACCAGGGACGAGAGGCACGGCGGGACCAAGGCAGGGAGGCAGAGGGGGACCAGGGCCGGGATGCAGAGGGGGACCAGGGCGAGGAGGCAGAGGGGCCCAGGGACAGGATTTAGAAGGGAACCCGGGCCTGTAAACAGGTGGACAAGGGCCGGGAGGCAGAGGGGAACCAGTGCCAGGACCAGAGGCGTCTGAGAGGTACCTGGGCTGGAAGGTAAAGGGGGACCAGGGCCGAAAAGGGGGCGGACAAGGGAAGAGAGGCAGAGGGGGACCAGGGCCTGGAGGCAGAAAGGGACAAGGGCCAGGGGGCATGGGGCCCCTCAGCCGAGAGATGAGGGACTAGGGTCGGGAGATTTGGGTGACCAGGGCCAGGAGGCAGAGGAGTACGGGTACCTGTGCCAGGAGACAGCGGGACTAGGGTTGAGAAGCAGAGGGGAACCGGGGCCGAGAGGTGGGCCGTGACCAGGTCAGAGAGGCTGAGGCGGGCCTGGGCCGGGAATTTGAGGGTGACCAGGACATGGAGGCAGATGGGGACCAGGGCCGGGATGTAGAGGGGACCCATGGCCAGGACGGAGTGAGAAACAGTGTCCTGGAGGTAGAGGGAAGCCATGGCCGGGAGCCCCAACGGGACCAGGGCCGGGAGGCAGAGGGGCACCTGGTCCTGGAGGTAGAAGAGGACCAGGACCAGGAGGCAGATGTGTACCTGGGCCAGGGGATGGGGGACCAGGGTCGGGAGGCAGAGAGGGACTAGGTCCAGGACATTGTTGGGAAACGGGGCTCAGGGCCGGGAGGCAAAGGGGGACCAGGGCCGAGGGGTACTAAGCGCTTAGTACAGTGCTCTTCACAAAGTAAGCTCTCAATAAATACGATTGAATGAATGAATGAGAAGAGGGGGACCAGGGCTGAGAGTCGGGAGGGGGACCAGGACTGGGAGGCAGAGGGGGACCTGGGCTGAGAGTCAGAGGATGACCAGGGCTGGGAGGCTGTGGGGTACCTGGACTGGGAAACAAAGGGACCAGGGACAGGAGGTCGTCTGGTACCTAGGCCAGAGGTTATGGGGACCAGGTCCTGTTGGTAGGGGGGAACCAGGGCTGTGAAGGAGAGGGACCAGGCTCTGGAGGTCGAGGTGCACCGGGGCAGGGAGGCAGAGGGGGACCAGGGCCAGGAGGCAGAGGGGTACCTGGGCCGTTAGATGGGGTCAATGGCTTGGAGGTAGAGGGGTACCTGTGCCGGCAGGTAGGGGGACAAGGGCCGAGCGGCAGAGGGGGACCAGGGCCGAGAGATGGGGGGGTACCAGGGCATGGAGTTAGAGGGGGACCAGGGCCGGGCGACAGGGGGACTGGAGCCGGAGGGTAGAGGGGTACCTGGGCCAGGAGAAGGCCGACCAGGGCCAGGAGGTAGCGGGGTACCTGGGCCGGGAGGCAGAGGGGTACAGGTGCTGAGAAGCTGGGGTGACCAAGGCAGCGAGACAGAGGGGAACCAGGGCCAGGTGGCAGAGGGGTACCTGGACTGGGAAACGGGTACCAGGGCCGGTAGGTAGAGGGGACCCAGGCCGGGAGGGAGAGGGGGACCAGGGCTTGGTGGTAGAGGGGGACCAGGGCTGTGATGGAGAGAGACCCAAGGGCCTGGAGGTAGAAGGAGATCAGGACCGGGAGGGAGAGGGGGACCAGGGTAGAAAGACAGGGGGACCAGGGCAGGGAGGCAGAGGGGTACCTGGGCCGGAAGACAGGGGGAATAGGGATGGGTGGTATAGACGACCCAAGACCAGGACAGAGAGACAGAGGGCCTGGAGGAAGTAGGAGACCAGGGCAGGGAGGCACAGAGGGACCAGGACCGGGAGGCAGGGGGGACCAGGGAAGGGCGGCAGAGGGGAACCAGGGCCAGAAGGCAGAGGGCTACCTGGGCCGGGAGGCAGATGGGGATCAGGACTGAGACGGGCGTGGCGGGGGGGGGGGACCGGGGCAGGGAGGCATTGGGGGAGCATGGCTGGGAGGCAGAGGGGAACCAGGGCAAGGAGGCAGAGGGGTACCTGGGGTGGGAGACAGAGAGACCAGGGCCTGCAGGTAGAAGGGACACAGGGCCGTGACGGAGAGAGACCCAAGAACCTGGAGGTAGAAGAACAGGGCCGGGAGGCACAGAGGGACCAGGGCCAGGAGGCAGCAGAGGACCAGGGCAGGGTGGCAGAGGGGAACCTGGGCCGGGAGACAAAGGGGCACCTGGGCTGGGAAACAGGGTGACCCGGGCAGGGAGGTAGAGGGGTACCTGGGCCGGTAGGCAGGGGGACCAGGGCCCGGAGGTAGAGGGGACCCAAGTCCAGGGTGTAGAGAGGGACCAGGGCCTGGAGGAAGGTGACCAGGACCGGGACGTACAGAGGGACCAGGTCCGGGAGGCAGAGGGGGACCAGTGCCAGGAGGCAGAGGGTACCTGTGCCAGGAGGCACAGAGGTTCCAGGGCCAGCAGGCAGAAGTGTACCTGGGCGGGGAGACTGGGGGATTAGGGCCAGGAGGTAGAGGGGACCTAGGGCTGGGACGGAGAGAGACCCAAGGGCCTGGAGGTAGAAGGAGACCAGGGCTGGGCGGCACAGGACCAGGGCAGGCTGCAAGGGGTACCAGGGCCAGGAGGCAGAGGGGTTCCTGGGAAGGGGTACAGTGGGACCAGAGCCAGGAGGCCAAGGGGTACCTGGGCTGGTAGATGGGGGCCAGGGCAAGGAAGCTGAAGGGGATTTCATCCAGGAGGCAGTGTGGTACCTTGGCCGGAGGCAGAGAGGGACCAGAGCTGAGAGGCCTTGGGGCCCAGGGCGGGGAGGCAGAGGGCGACCAGGGCCGGAAGACAGAGGGGGACCTGGGCAGGAGAACGGGGGACCAGGGAGGGGAGGTAGAGGGGACCCAGGGATGGTATGGTGAGTGACCCAAAGGCCTGGGGGTAGAAGTAGACTAGGGCCGGGATTCAGAGGGAGCCCAGGGGCAAAGGGGTGGTGGTGGGGGGACCAGGGCAGGGAGGCAGAGGGGAACCTGGGCTGGGACGCAGTGGGGTGCCTGAGCAGGGAGACAGCGGGGCCAGTGCCAGAATGTAGAGGGGAACCAGGACCGGGACGGAGAGAGACCCAAGGGCCTGGAAGTAGGGGAAAACTAGGTCTGCGAGGCACAGAGGAGGGACCTGGACAGGCACAGAGGGATCTGGACTGGGAGGCACAGAGGTACCAGGGTCTGGAGGCACAGAGGGACCTGGGACGGGAGGCAGATGGGGACCCAGCGCCGGGAGGCAGAGGGATACCTGAGCCGGGAGGCAGAAGGGGGATCAGGTCCTGGAGGCAGAGGGGTTCCTGGGCTGGGAGGCAAAGGGGGACCAGAGCCGGGAGGCAGAGGGGGATTGGGTCCTGGAGGCAGAGGGGTTCCTGGACGAGGTGACCCGGGGACCAGGGTCGGGAGGTAGAGAGGTACCTGGGCCGGGAGGCAGGGGGACCAGGGCAGGGAGGTAGAGGGGACCCAGGGCAGGGACGGACAGAGACCCAAGGACCTGAAGGTAGAGGGAGACCAGGAGCAGGACGAGGCACAGAAGGTCCAGGGCCCGGAGGCACGGAGGGACCAGGTCCGGGAGGCAGACGGTGATCAGGGCCAAGAGGCAGAGGAGCACCTGGGCTGGGAGACAGGTGAACCAGGGCCGGGAGGCAGAGGGGTACCTGGGCCGGGGGACAAGTGGACCAGGGCCCAGAGTCAGAGGGGGGCCAGGGCCGGAACGGAGAGAGATCCAAGGGCCTGGAGGCAGGAGGAGACCAGACCCTTGGGGCACAAATGGTCCAGGGCTCGGAGGCAGAAAGGGAACAGGGAAAGGAGGCTGAATGGTCCGTGTGCTGGGAGACAAGGAGACCAGGGCCTAGAGATAGAGGGGACCCACAGCCAGGGAGGAGAGACCCAAGGGCCTGGAGGTAGAAAGAGACAAGGGTCTGGAGGCACAGAGTGTCCAGGGCTGGGAAGCAGAGGGAGACCATGGCAGGGTGGCAGAGGGGGACCAGGGCCTGGAGGCAGTGGGGTAACTGGGCCTTGACACAGAGGAACCAGGACAGGGAGGCAGAGGCGTACCTTGGCCAGGAGACGGGGGACCAAGGACAGGAGGTAGTGGGAGAACAGGGCTGAAAGGCGGGACGGATTGGGGCAGGGAGGCATGGGGGACCAGGGCCGGGAAGTAGAGGGGACCCTGTGTCGGGGTGGAGAGAGACCCAAGGTCCTGAAGGCAGAAGAAAAACAGGTCCGGGAGGCACTTAGTGACGTGGGCCGGGAGGAAGAGGGGGACAAGGGCAGGGTGGCAGAGGGGGACCAGGGTCAGGAGGCAGAGGGTACCTGGTCCAGGAGACAGGGGGACCAGCGCCCGCAGCTAGAAGGGACCCAGGGCTGGGAGAGAGAGAGATCCAAGGGCCTGGAGGTAGAAGGAGACCAAGGCCAGGAGGCACAAAGCTAACAGGTCCGGGAGGCAGAGGGGGACCAGGGAAACGTGGTAGAAGGGGACTGTGGTCAGGAGGCAGAGGTTTACCTGGGCCGGGAGACGGGGGACCAGGGCCGGGAGGCAGAGGGGTACCTGATCCCGGAGACAGAGGGACCAGGGCCGAGAGGCAGAGGGGGACCACGGCTGAGATGCCGAGGGGTACCAGGGCCGAGATGCAGTGGGGGACCAGTGCCAAGAGGCAGAGGTGCACCTGGGCTGGGAGACGTGGTCCAGGGCTGGGAGGCAAAGGGGAGCCAGGGCACGGAGTTATACAGGGACAAGGACTGGAAGTCAGAGGGGGACCAGGACAGGGAGGCATAGAGGGACCAGGACTGGGGAACAGAGGGGGGCCTGGGTCAGGAGGTAGAAGGGACCCAGGGCCGTGAGACAGAGGGGTACCTGGACCAGGAAACAAAGGGACCAAGGCTGGGAGGTAGTGGGGTACCTGGACTGGAAGTCATGGGGACCAGGGCCTGGAGGTAGAGGGAGACCACGGTGGGAGGCACAGAGGGTCCAGGGCAGGGAAGCAGAGGGGGTCCAGGCCAGGAGGCAGAGGGGTACCAGGGCAGACAGTCAGGGTGACCAGTGCCGAGCATCAGAGGGAGACCAGGGCCAAGAGATTGGGGGGGAGGGAGGGACCAAGGCCGGGCGACAAGGGGAGGAGGGCCGGGAGGTAGAGGGGTACCTGGGCCCCAAGACGGGGACCCGGGCCGAGAGGCAGAGGGGGACCATGGCCGTGAGGCAGGGAAGGGACCAGGGCTGAGAGGTGGGAGGGACCAGAACAGGGACACAGAGTGGGACCGGAACAGGGACACAGAGTGGGACCAGGACTGGGAGGCAGAGGGGGACCTGGGTTGGGAGTCAGAGGGTGACCAGGGCTGGGAGGCTGAGGGGTACCTGGGCCGGGAAAGAAAGCGACCAGGGCCGGAAGGTAGTGGGGTACCTGGGTCGGAGTTCATGGGGACCAGGGCCGGTTGGAAGAGGGGAATCAGGGCAGAGAAGGAGAGGGACCAGGCCCAGGACGTAGAGGGGCACCAGAGCGGAGAGGCAGAGGGGGGACCAGGGCGAGGAGGCAGAGGGGTACCTGGGCCTGGAGTCAGGTGGTCGAGGGCCGAGGGACAGAGGGGGACCAGGGCCGAATGGCAGAGGGAGACCGGGACCGAGAGACAGGGGACACCAGGGCCGGGAGTCAGAGGGGTACCTGGGCTGCGAAGCAGAGGGGTACCTGGGCCGGGAGAGATGGGGCCCGGGGCCGGAAAGTAGAGCGGTACCTGGGCCGAGAGAAGGCCGACCAGGGCTGGCAGGCAGAGGGGGACCATGGCCAGGATACCTGGACTGGGAAACAGGGGGACCAGGGCTGTTATGTAGAGGGGACACAGGGCCGGGACCGAGAGAGTTTCCAGGGCCTGGAGGTAGAGGGAGACCAGTGCTGGCAGGCGCACGGCGACCAGGGCTGGGAGGCAGAGGGGCACCAGGGCCAGGAGGCTGAGGATTTTCTGGGCCGGGAGACAGAGGGGGGATCAGAGTCGATAAGCAGGGGGAATCAGACTAAGGAGGCAGAGGCGAACCTGGGCCGGGAGGCAGATGGGGACCGGGGCTGGGAGGCAGAGGGATAGCTGGGCTGGGAGACAGGGGGACCTGGGCCGTGAGGTAGAGGGTACCCAGGGTCAGGATGGAGAGAGACCCAAGGGCCTGCAGGTAGACGGAGAACAGGACCAGGAGGCAGAGAGAGTCCAGTGCTGGGAGGCAGATGGGGACCAGGGCCTGGGGGCAGAGGAGAACCAGGGCCAGGAGTCAGAGGGGTACCTGGGCTGGGAGACAGTTGTGCCAGGGCAGGGAGGCAGAGGGGTACCTGGGCCAGGGGACAAGGAGGCCAGGGCCAAGAGTCAGATGGGGACCAGGGCGGAGAGGCAGGGGGTGGACCAGATCCAGGAGGCTGAGATATACCTGTGCCGGGAAACAGGGGGACCAAGGCCAGGAGGTAGAATGGTCCCCGGGCCGGGAGACAGGGGGACCATGACCGGAAGGTATAGGAGACCCAGGGCCGGGAACGAGAGAGGGACCAGGGCCTGGAGGTAGAGGGAGACCAGGTCCGAGAGACAGGGAGGGACCAGGGCCGGGAGGCAGAGGGTGACCAGGGCGGGGAGGCAGAGGGTTACCCGGGCCAGGGGGTAGAGGGGTACCTGGGTCCGGAGACAGGGGGCCAGGGCCTGAATGTAGAGAGGACCCAGGGCCTGGAAGGAGAGAAAGGCCAGGGCCAGGAGGTAGAGGGAGACGAGGGCTGGCAGGCACAGGGGGACCTGGGCCGGTAGGCAGAGAGGAACCGGGTCCGGGCGAAAGATGGGGACCAAGGCAGAGAGGTAGCGGGGAACTAGGGCTGGAGGGAGAAGGGGACAAGTGCCGGAAGGTTGGGGAAGACCAGGGCCAGAAAGTAAAGTGGGACCAGGGCTGAAAGGCAGAGGGGGATCAGAGCTGGGAGGCAGAGGGGTACCTGGGCCGGGAGACATTGGTACCAGGGACGGGAAGTAGAGAGGTACCTGGGCCGTGAGAGGGGGACCATGGTCGGGAGGTAGAGGGGACCCAGGGCTGGGACGGAGAGAGACCCAAGGGCCTGGAGGTAGAGCGAGACCAGGGCCAGGAGTTCTTCTAGTCTTCTAGACTGTGAGCCCGTGGATTGGAAGGGACCGTCTTTATATGCTGCCTACTTGTACTTCCCTAGCGCTTAGTACAGTGCTCTGCACACAGTAAATGCTCAATAAATACGAATTAATTAATTAATTAATTAATTAATCTATTAATGTGATGCGCAGGGGTCCCAGGGCTTAGAGGACACAGGGGGGAGGACCAGGTCGGGGAGGCAGAGGGGCACCTGGGCTGCGAGACGGGGTTCAGGGCTGGGAGGCAGAGGGGGACCAGGGACAGAATTCAGTAGGGTACATGCGCCGGGACGCAGAGGAGGACCAGGGCTGAGAGGCGGGAGGGACCAGGGCAGGGACGCAGAGGGGAACCAGGAATGGGAAGCAGAGGGGGACCTAGGTCAGGCGGCAGAGGGTAACCAAGGCGAGGAGGCAGAGGAGTACTTGGACCGGGAAACAAAGGGACCAGGGTCGGGAGGTAGTGGGGGACCAGCGGGGCAGATAAAAAGTGCTTAACAAAGACCACAGTTGTTGTTGTTATTATCTGAGCAGTTGGATTTGGTCAGTCTTTGGGGATTGATCAGCGTAAGTGCTCTTCTCGTTTCTCTTGCCACCTGACTTTTTATCATTTCTTAATTTCAGTCATTCTTTCAGTGTTTGTTAGGCCCCGACTCTTTCTGTTCGATTGCTCGGATGTGCATACAAATAATGCAGGGCCAAAAGCAATTGTTCAAATTTCACAGATCCCAGGGTGTAGACAATACAGAAGGGAGAAGAAGCCCGAGGAAACAGGGTTTAATCAGAGAAGACCTCTTGGCGGAGTTGTGACCTTAATGTTTTGGAGAGGGGGATAATGACGGTCCGGCACATGTGAAGGGAGGAAGAGGGAGTTCCAGACCAGAGGAGGTACTTGGAAATGGAGGCGCAGGCCAGATTGGATGCCCATGGGGTAAGCCGGAGCTGGAAAAGCAAAGTACCACCAGATGGCGATAGAGAGATGCGGTGTGGGAGAGAAGCATCGCCGCCTAGTGGATAGAGCTTGGGGGGTCAGACCTGACTTCTAATCCAGGCCCTGCTATGTGTCTGCTGAGTGACGTTGGACAAGTCATTTCAGTCTTCTATGCCTCAGGTATCTAAAATAAGAATAATAATAATAAAATCATAATAATCATCATAATAGTTATTATGATGTTATTTGTTAAGCACGTACTGCGTGCCTAACACTGTTCTAAGTCCTGGGGTAGATACAGGGTAATCAGATCGGACGCAGTCCATGTCTCACATGGGACTCACAGTCTTCATCCCCATTTTATGGATGAGTTAACTGAGCCTCAGAGAAGTGAAGTGACATGCCCACGGTAACAGAGAAGACATGTGGCGGAGCTGGGATTGGAGTCCATGTCTTCGGATTTCCAGGCCCGTGCCTCCCAGAACGACACCTGATGCTGTGAGGGGGTGATTGAGAGGTGCAGCTTCACAGAATACTGCCTAGTAGCACTATGGGGCGGTAGAGAAGAGCAACATCCCTCTTGTTGCTCAGGAGGGGGCTCAGTCTGGGAAGGCCTCCTGGAGGAGGTGAGCTCTCAGTACGGCCTTGAAGCGAGGAAGAGAGCTAGCTTGGCGGACGTTGGGAGGGAGGGCATTCCAGGCCAGGGGGATGACGTGGGCCGGGGGTCGACGGCGGGACAGGCAAGAACGAGGCACGGTGAGGAGATTAGCGGCAGAGGAGCGGAGGGTGCGGGCTGGGCTGTAGAACGAGAGAAGGGAGGTGAGGTAGGTGGGGGAGAGATGATGGAGAGCCTTGAAGCCGAGGGTGAGGAGTTTCTGCATGATGCGCAGATTGATTGGTAGCCACTGGAGATTTTTGAGGAGCGGAGTAACATGCCCAGAGCGTTTCTGGACAAAGACAATCCGGGCAGCGGCATGAAGTATGGATTGAAGTGGGGAGAGACACGAGGATGGGAGATCAGAGAGGAGGCTGATGCAGCAGTCCAGACGAGTTAGGATGAGAGCTTGAACGAGCGGGGTAGCGGTTTGGCTGGAGAGGAAAGGGCGGATCTTGGCAGCGTTGTGGAGCTGAGACCGGCAGGTTTTGGTGACGGCTTGGATGTGAGGGGTGAATAAGAGAGCGGAGTCGAGGATGACACTAACGTTGCGGGCTTGTGAGATGGGAAGGATGGTAGTGCCGTCAACAGTGATGGGAAAGTCAGGGAGAGGGCAGGGTTTGGGAGGGAAGACAAGGAGTTCAGTCTTGGACATGTTGAGTTTTAGGTGGCAGGCAGACATCCAGATGGAGATGTCCTGAAGGCAGGAGGAGATGCGAGCCTGGAGGGAGGGGGAGGGCTAGCAGAGGACGCCCTCGCTGCCTTTCCCGTTTCAACACCTCTCCTTTACTGAGTGGAGCGTGGGGTTCGGCTGAACCCGGGGACCCTCCTGCAGCTCCTGTGCTAGACCAGCATAGAGCGCCTTCGCAGGTCCTCTTGTTCCCCCAATTCAGTGGGGCGCGGATTGGTTGGGGCAGGGGATTTCACTGCTGATCTTGGGCCCGACCAGCAGATGGCTCCCTCGCAGCGTCTCCCGTCGCCCCCAGATCAGTGAAGTGCGGAGATTGGCTGCGGCCGGGGATTCCCCTTTAGCTCTTGGACTCGGTCAGCAGAGGGCGCCCTCTCAGCTTTTCCCGTCTCCTCCAAATCAACTGGTGCTTGAAGAACGTCTTAGGATGGTGATTCCCCTGCAACTCTCGAGTTCGGCCAGCAGAGGGCGTCCTTGAAACTCCTCCCGTTCCCCCAATTGACTGCTACTTGGGGATTGCTTGGGGTCGGGGATTCCCCTGCAGCTCACGAGCTCGGCCAGCAGAGGACACCCTCGCAGGTCTTCCCGTTTCACCCCCCTCTCCTTAACTGAGTGGAGAGTGGGAATCGGCTGGATCCGGGGACCCTCCTGCAGGTCTTGGGCTCGGCCACCAGCGAGCCTCCTCCCAGGTCTTCCCGTCCACCCCCCCCCCCCACCACATTCAGTGGGGCGCCGATTGGTTGGGGCAAGGGATTTCCCTGCAGTTTGCGGGCTCGGCCATCAGATTGCACCCTCGCAGTTTTGCCCCTCGACCCCAAATCAGTGGAGTGCGGTGATTGGCTGAGACCGGGGATTCCCCTGAAGCTCCTGGACTCGGTCAGCAGAGGGCGCCCTCTCAGCTTCTCCTGTCCCCTCCAAATCAACTGGTGCTTGGGGAGTGGCTGAGGTAGGGGAGTCTCCTGCAGCTAGCGATGTCGGTCAGCAGGGGGCGCCCTCGCATCTCCACCTGTTCCCCACATATACTGGTGCATGGGGATTGCCTGGGGTCGGGGATTTTCCTGCAGCTCGCGAGCTCGGCCACCAGAGGACGTCCTCGAAGCTCTTCCCGTTTCCCCCCTCCCCTTAACAAAGTGGAGCATGGGGATCGACTAGAGCCGGGGACCCTTCTGCATCTCCTGGGCTCGGCCAACAGAGGGCGCCCTCGCAGCTCCTCCCATCCCCACTCCCCAATCAGTCGAGGGCGGGGATTGGCTGGGGCCGGAGATATTCCTGGAGCTCGCGATCCTGGCCAGCAGAGGACGCCTTCGCTGCCCTTCACGTTTCCACACCTCTCCTTAACTGAGAGGAGCGTGGGGATCGGCTGGACCCGGGGACCCTCCTGCAGCTCGCGGGCTCGGCCAGCAGAGAACGCCCTTGCAGGTCTTCCCGTCCCCGCACCCCCCCGCCCCGACATTCAGTGGGATGCGGATTGGTTGGGGTAAGGGATTTCCCTGCAGCTCGCGGGCCCAGCCAGCAGATGGCACCCTCGCAGTTTCTACCGTCGAACCCAAATCAGTGGATTACGGTGATTCTCTGGGGCCGGAGATTCCCCTGAAGCTCCTGGATTCGGTCAGCAGAGGGCGCCCTCTCAGCTTCTCCCGTCCCCTCCAAATTAACTGGTTCTTGGGGATCGGCTGAGGTTGGGGATTCTCCTGCAGCTCTCGAGGTTGGCCAGCAGGGTGCGCCGTAGCAGATCCTCCCGTTCCCCCCATGTCCTTAACTGAATGGAGCATGGGGATCGCCTGGAGCCGGGGACCCTCCTGCAGCTCCAGGGATCGGCCAACAGAGGGCGCCCTCGCAGCTTCTCCCGGCCAACACCCATTCAGTGGAGAGAGGGGATTTACTAGGCCCGAGGCCCGTCCCGGCATAGGTCCCGCTGTCTTCCGGCCCTGATCCCCACGTCTCCCAGCCCAGGTAATCCCCTGCCTCCCGGTCCGGGTCTCCCTCTGACTCCCTGCCCTTGTCACCCCCGTTTCTCGGCCACGGTCCTCCTTTGCCTCCCATCCTTGGTACCCCTCTGCCTTCTGGCTCTGGTCCCCGTCTACCGTCCCGGGGACCGCTCTGCCTCCCAGCCCTGGTCCCTCCCTGTCTCTCGGAGGGGGTCCCCCTCTACCTCTTGTCCCTGGGTTCCCCTTACCTCTCAGCCCTGATCCCCCAGGCTCTCCGCCCACGTATCCCTCTTCCTCCAGGCCCTGATCCCCGATCTCCCGGCCCAGGTACCCCTCTGTCTCCTGGCCCGGGTCCCCCTCTTCCTCCCAGCCCTGGTTCCCCGTCTCCCAGCCACGGTACCCTTCTGCCTCCTGGACCTGGTCCCCCACTGCCTTCTGGCCCTGGTCCCCATCTGTCTCCCTGCCCAGATACGCCTCAGCCTGTTGGCTCTGTTCCCTCTCTACCTCCAGGAACAGGTCTCCCTCTGCTTCCCTGCACTTGTCCCCCACCGTTTCTCGGCCCTTGTCCCCTTTTGCCTTCCGGCTCAGGTACCCTTCCTGGTCCCCCTCTTCCTCCCAGCCCTGGTTCCGGCCAAGGTACCCTTCTGCCTCTTGGATCTGGTGCCCCACTGCCTTCTGGCCCTGGTCCCCATCTGACTCCCTGCCCAGATACCCCTCAGCCTGCTGGCCCTGGCCGCCGCAACCTGGCCCTTTTCCCCCTCTGCATCCAGGCCCTGATCCCCCTGTCTCCTGGCCCAGGTACCCCCTCTGCCTCTGGGCCCTGATCACTCTCTGCCTCCCCATCCTGGTCCCCCTCTGCCTCCGTGCCCCAGTCCCCCCGCCCCTCAGCCCTGGTCCCCCTCTGCCTCCTGGCACAGGTACCCCGCTGCCTCCTGGCCTTTGTCCCACTCTACCTCCCGGCCCTAGTCTCCCTGTCTCCCTGCCAAGGTACCCTTCTGCCTCCTGGCCTTGGTCCCCCTCTGACTCCTGGCCCTTGTCCCCCTCTGCCTTTCCCACTGGTCCAACTTCCCCCTCTCTGGCCCTGGTCCCCCCAGACCTTCTGGCTCTGGGCCCTTTCTCCCTCCAGCCCTAGGTCCAATCTGCCTCCCTGCCTTGGTCTCCATCTTCTGCCCGGACCTGGTTGCCATCAGCTTACCGGCATTAGTGCCCCGGTTACTCCCAGCCCTCGTTATCTTTTGTCTCTCGGCCTTGGTCCTCCTGTGTCTCCCGGCACTGGTCCCCTTGTACCTGCCAGCCCTGGTCTCCCTCTTCCTCCAGGCCCCGGCCCCCCTCTCCATCCCAAAACTGGATCCCCTCTAACTACCAGCCTAGGTGCCCCTGTGTACAGGCCCTGGTACCCCTCTGCCTCCCAGCCCTGGTCCCCCTCTTCCTCTCTGCCCTTGTCACCCCGACTTCTCGGACCTGGCCCCCTTTGCCTCCCGTCCTTGGTTCCCCTCTGCCTCCCGTCCCTGGTCCACTGTCTACCGGCCCGGGTACCCCTCTGCCTCCTGACCCTGGTCCCCCCTGCCTCCTGGCTCTGCTCCCACTCTGACTCCCTACCCAGGTCACCCCCTGCCTCCCGCCCCGGGTCCCCCTCTACCTCCCGGCCCTGGTCCACCCCTCCTCTTGGCCCTGGTCCCACCCGCCACCGTGCCCTGGTCCCCCTCTGCCTCTCGTCCCCGGTTCCCCTAAGCCTGCCAGCCCTAGTTCCCCTTTAGTTCCAAGAAGCCGGGGGACGAGGACAGGGAGGCAGAGGAAATCCTCTGTCTGCCGGCCCTGGTCCCCGCTTCTCGGCCCTGGTCCCCCTCTGCCACCCGGCCCTGGTCACCCTCCGCCTCCCTGCCCTGGTCACCTTCGGACTCCCTGCCCTGGTCTCCCCCGCCTTTCGGCCCGGGTCCTCCTGTGACTCCCGGCCTAGGTACCCCGCCGCATCCTGGCCCTTTTCCCCCTCTGCCTCCCAGCCCTGCGTCCCCTCAACTTCCCGGCCCTGGTCCCCCAGTCTCCTGGCCCATGTACCCCTCTGCCTTCCCGCCCTGGCCCCCGTATGCTTCCCGGCCCAGGCCGGCCTCTGCCTCTCTGACCAGGTTGCCCCCCACCTCTCGGCCCTGGATCCCCTCTGCTTCTCTGTCTTAGTCCCACTGCCTCCCGGCACAGGTACCCCTCTGCCTCCTGACCCTGGTCCCCATACCTACCAGCCCTGGTCCCCCTCTGTCTCCCGGCCATAGTTCCCCTCTGCCTCCCTGATCTTGTCCCCCCTGCTTCTCGGCCCTGGTCCCCCTCTGCCTGCGGGCCCAGGTACCCCTCTGCCTCCCTACCTTGGTGCCTTAAGCTTCCCGGCCCTGGTCTCCCTCTACCTCCAGGCCACTGGGTCCCTCTCCGTCCCTGCCATGGGTCCCCCCTACATCCAGACCCTGTTCCCCCTGTTCTACCCGCCCTGGTCTCCCTCTACATCCAAACCGTGGTCCCCCTGCCTACTAGCCCTGGTCCCCCTCTGTCTCCCGGCCATGGTTCCCCTCTGCCTCCCTGACCTTGTCCCCCCCACCCCCGGCTTCCCGGCCCTGGTGCCCCGTCTACCGGCCTGGGTACCCCTCTGCCTCCTGGCCCTGGTCCCCCCCGGCCTACTGGCCCTGGCCCCCATCTACAAGCCTTGGTACCCCTCAGCCTGCTGGCCCTTGTCCCCCTCTACATCCTGGCCTTGTTCCCACATCTACAAGCCTTGGTACCCCTCTGCCTCCTGGACATGGTCCCCCCCCGCCACCTTGCCCTGGTCACCCACTGCCTCCCGGACTTGGGTTCCCCCTACTTCCAGCCCTGGTCCCCCAGTCTCTCCGCCCAGGTAACCCTCTGCCTCCTGGCCCTGGCCCCCTCTGCCGCCCTGCCGGGTTCTCCCTCTGCCTCCCAGCCCCGCGTCTCCTCAACCTCCCAGCCCTGTTCCCCCGGTCTCCTGGCCCAGGTACCCTTCTAAATCTGGCCCTGGTCCCCCTCTGCCACCCGGCCCTGGTCCCCCTCTGCCTCCCTGCCTTGGTCGCCCCTGCCACACGTCCCTGGTCCCCCTCTGTCGTTCGGCCCTAGTTCTCCTATACTTCCGAGAAGCAGGGGGGTACACGGGCAGGGAGGCAGAGGAACACCCCCATCTCCTGGCCCGGGTACCCCTCTGTCGCCTGGCCCTGGTCCCCCTCTGCCACCCGGCCCTGATTTCCCTCTGCCACCCGGCCCTGGTCCCCCCTGCTTCTCGGCCCTCTTCCACATTTGCCTTCCGGCCCTGCTACCCCTCTGCATCCTAGCCCTGGTCCCCCTCTTCCTTCCAGCCCTGGTCCCCCGTCTACCGGCCCAGGTAACCCTCTGCCTCCTGGCCCTCGTCCCCCACTGCCCTCCGGCGCAGAACCCCCTCTGCCTCCTGGCCCTGGTCTCCCGCTGCCTCTCGGCCCAGGAACCCCTCTGCCTCCTGACCCTGGTCCCCCTCTGCCTTCAGGCCCAGAAACCCCTCTGCCTCCTGAGCGTGGTCTCCCGCTGCCTCTCGGCCCAGGAAACCTTCAGCCTCCAGGATCTGGTGCCCCTCTGCCTACGGGTCCTGGTCCCCCTGTGCCTGCCAGCCCTGGTCTCCCTCTACAACAGGCCCTGGCTGCTCTCTCGGTCCCGGTCCTGGGTCCCCTCTACCTACCGGCCCTGGTACCCGTTTCCCAGTCCAGGTACCCCTCTGCCTCCTGGCCCTGGTTCCCCTCTGCCTCCCTGCACTGGTCCCCCCACCTTCTCAGCACCTGTACCCCTCTGCCTCCCAGCCCAGGTACCCAGCTGCCTCCTGGCCCTGGTCGGACTTCTCCCGGCCCGGGTACCCCTCTACCTTCGGGCTCCAGTCCCCCTGTCTCCCGGCTCTGGTCCCCTTCTATCTCTCTGCCCTGGTAAGCCCCCATCTCTCGGCCCTGGTACCCCCCCATCTCTCGGCCCTGGGCCCCCTCTGCCGCTCGGCCCTTGTCCCCCTGCCTGCCGGAACAGGTGACCCTCTGCCTCCCAGACATTGACCCCATCTCCCGGCCCAGGTACCCCTCTGCCTCCTGGCCCTGGTCCCCATCTGCCTCCCTGCCCCGGTGCACCTCGACCTCCATGGCCTGGACCCTCTCCTTAACAGCACTGGCACCCCTCTACCAACCGGCTCTGGTCCCCATAACCTCTGGCCCAGGTACCAGACGACCTCCCGTCCCTGGTCCCTTTGTTTCCCAGTCCAGGTACCCCACAGCCTCCCAGCCCCGGTCACCCTCTGACTCTCAGCCCAGGTCCCCCTCTGCGTCCCAGTCCTGGTCCCCCTCTGCGTTCCTGCCCTGGTCCCTCCCGCCTCTCCGCCCTGGTCCCCCTCTGCCTCCCGGCACGTGTACCCCACTGTCTCCTGACCTTGGTCCCCCTTTGCCGCCCAACCCTGAAGCCTGTCTCCCAGCCCAGGTGCCCCTCTGCCTCTCGGCCCTCGTCCCTATGTCTACAGGCCCAGGTACCCCTCTACCTCCCGGTCCTGGACCTCCCCATCTCTTGGCCCTGGTCTCTCTCGGCTGCTCAGCCCTGGTCCCCCTGACTGTCGGCCCACGTACCCCTCAGGACCTGGCCTTGGTCCCCTGTCTCCCGGCCCAGGTACCCCTCTGCCTCCTGGCCCTGATCACCCTCTGCCTCCCTGCCCCGGTCCCCCCAACCTCTCAGCTCTGGTCCCCCTCTGCCATTCGGCCCTGGTCCCCCTAACTGCCATTCCTGATACACTTCTGCCTCCTTGCCTTGGTCACCCTGTTTCCCGGCCAAGGTACTCCTCTGCCTCCTGGCTCTGGTTCCCCTCTGTCTTCCCGCCCCGGTCCCCCTCTGACTCCCAGCCCTGGTCCCTCTGTGTATCCTGGCCCTGGTCTCCCTCTACCTCCAGGCCCTGGGCTCTCTCTCCTTCCAAGACCTGGTTACCCTCTACCAACCGGCCCTGGTCACCATGACTTCCGGTCCAGGTACCCCACTACCTCCCAGCCCTGGACCCTTTGTTTCCTGGTCCAGGTACCCCTTTGTCTCCCGGCCCTTGTCCACCTGACTCCCGGCCGAGGTACCCCTCTGCCTCCCGGCCCTGGGCACCCTCTGCCTTCAGGCCTTGGTCCCCCTCTTCCTCCTGGCCCTTATCCCTCATTTCGCGGCCCAGGTAACCCCCTGCCTCCTAGCCATGGTCGCCTTCTTCCGCATTGCCCTGGTCCACATCTGCCTCACTGCCCTGGTCTCCTTCTAACTCCAGGCCCTTGGGTCTCTCTCCATCCCAACCCTGGTCCCCATCTTCCTCCCGGCCCTCGTCCCTAAGTACCTCCCGGACCTATTTTTCTTCTACCTTCAGGACCTTGGGTCTCTCTCCATCCCGGTCCAGGGTCCCATCTACCTCCAGGCCCTGGTCCCCCTATGCCTCCCTGCCCCAGTCCACCCCACCTCTCAGCCCTGGTCCCCCACTACCTCCCAGCCCTGGTTCCCCGTCTCCTGGCCCTGGTCCCCCTCTGCCGCCCTTTCCTGGTCCCCCTCTGCCTTCCGTCCCTGGACACTCTGTGCCTCCAGGCCATAGTCTCCTTCTACCTACAGGCCCTTTGGTCTCTCACCTCCCCAGCCGTGGCTCCCCTCTACCTCCAGGCCCTTGGGTCTCTCTACTCCCCGGCCATGGCTCCCCTCTACCTCCAGGCCCTGGTCACCTTGTCTCCCAGCCCAGGGACCATTCAGCCTTCTTGCCCTGGTCCCCCTCTGCCGCCCTGCTCCAGTCCTCCTCTGCCTCCCGTGCCTGGTCCCCCTTTTTCCAGCCCTGGTAACCTTCTGCCTCCGGGACCTTGTCCCCGTCTACCTCCCGGCCCTGTTCTCCTTCTACATCCATGCCCTTGGGTCTCTCTCCGTCCTGGACCTGGGTCCCATCTACCTTTCGGGCCTGGTCCCCCATCTCCGATCCAACCCCATCTCCAGGTAAACCTCTGTCTTCCGGCCCTGGTCCCCCTCTGACTCCCTGCCTTGTTTCCCCCTGCTCCCCGGCCCTGGTCCCCCTCTGCCTTCCGGCCCAGGTACCCCTCGGCCTCCCGGCCTAGGTACCCCTCTGCCTCCTAGCACTTGTCCCCCTATGCCTCCTGGCCCTGGTCCCCCTCTGCTGCCTAGCCCTGGTCCCCCTCTGCCTCCCAGCCCTGGTCTCATTCTACCTCCAGCCCCTTGAATCTCTCTCCGTCCTGGCCCTGGTCCCCGTAGCTCCAGAACCAGGTATCCCTCTGCCTCCCGACCCTAGTCCCCCTATCTCCCGGTCCAGGTGCCACTCTGCCTCCCGGCCCTGACCCCCTGTATCCCGGGCCACGTACCCCTCTTCCTCCTGTCCCTGGTCCCTCTGTTCCCGGCACAGGTACCCCTCTGCTACCCGGCCCTGGTCCCCCTGTCTTTAGGCCCTGTTCCCCCTCTGCCCCCCGGCCCTGGTCCCCCTCTGCCTTCCGGCCCTGGTACCCCGTCTCCCGGCACAGGTACCCTTATACTTCCTTGCCCTGGTCCCCTTCTGCCACCCCGCCCTGCTTCCCCTCTGCCACCCGGCCCTGGCCTCCCTCTACCTCCAGGCCCTTGGGTCTCTCTCCGTCCCGGCCCTGGGTCCCCTTTACATTCCGGCCCTGGTATCAATGTCTCCCGGCCCAGGTATACCTCTGCCTCCTGGCCCCCCTCTAACTACTTGCCCAGGTACCCCTCTGCCTCCTGGTCCTGGTCCCACTCTGGCACCCTGCCCTGGTCCCCCCCATGACTTCTCGGCCCTGGTCCCCCTCTTCCTCCCGGCCCTTGTCCCCCCCGGCCTTTCAGCCCTGGTTCCAATTTAATCTCTGGCCCTGGTCCCCCCTCGACCTTCCGGCTCTGGTCCCCTTCTCCCTCCGGCCCTTGTTCCCCTCTACCTCCCTGACTTGGTCCACATCTTTCGCCCGGACCTGGTCCCTCTGCTTACTGGCTCAGGTCCCCCTGTGCTTCCCGGCCCTCGTCTCCCTCTACCTCTTGGCCCTGGCCCTTCTCTCCGTCCCGGCCCTGAGTCCCCTCGGCCTTCAGGCCCTGGCCCCCTGTCTCTGGACCCGGTACCCCTTTGCCACATGGCCCTGCTCCCCCTCTGTCTCCCGGCCCTGGTCCCTCCCTCTCTTTCCGCCCTGGTCACCCTCTACCTCCAGGCCCTGGTCCCTCTCTCGTTCCCGGCACTGGGTCCCCTATGCGTTCTGGCCGTGGTCCTCCTGTCTCCCGGAACAAGTACCCCTCTACCTCCTCTCCCTGGTCCTCATTTCCTAGTCCAGGTACACCTCTGCCTCCTGGCCCTGGTGCCCCTCTGCCTCTCTGACCTGGTCCCCCCCGCTTCTCAGCACCTGTACCCCTCTGCCTCCCGGCCCAGGTACCCCAGAGCTTCCCGGCCCGTGTCCCCTTCTGCCTCCCGGCCCTAGTCCCTCTCTGCCTCCTGACTCTGGTCTCCCGTCTTCTGGCCCTGGTACCCCTCTGTCTTCTGGCCCTGGTGCCCCTCTGCCTCCAGGCCCCAGTCCCCCTCTGCATCTCTGCCCTTGTCCCCCACTGCTTCTCGGCCCTGTTCCCCCTTTGCCTTCCGGCCCAGGTAGCCCCCTGCCTCCTGGCCCTGGTCCCCCTCTAGCTCCCGGACCTGGTACCCTCTCTGCCAGCCCAGGTGTCCCTCTGCCTCTTGGCCTTGGTACTCCTCTGCTGCCTAGCCCTGGTCCCCCTATGCCTCCCGGCCCTGGTCTCATTCTACCTCCAGACCCTTAGGTCTCTCTCCTTCCTGGCCCTGGTCGCCCTAGCTCCAGACCCAGGTACCCCTCTGCCTCCCGACCCTGGTACCCGTCTGTCTCCCGACCCTAGTACCCCTATCTCCCGGCCCAGGTACCACTCTGCCTCATGGCCCTGGTCCCCCTGTATCCCGGGCCATGTACCCCTCTTCGTCCTGGCCCTGGTCCCTCTGTTACCGGCACAGGTACCCTTCTGCTACCCGGACCTGGTCCCCCTATCTACCGGCCCTGATCTCCCTCTGCCTCCCGGCCCTGGTCCCCCTCTGCCTTCCAGCCCTGGTACCCCGTCTCCAGGCACAGGTAATCAATCAATCAATCGTATTTATTGAGCGCTTACTGTGTGCAGAGCACTGTACTAAATGTTTGGGAAGTACAAGTTGGCAACACATAGGGACGGTCCCTACCCAACAGTGGGCTCACAGTCTAAAAGGGGGAGACAGAGAAAAAAACCAAACATACTAACAAAATAAAATAGAGAGGATATGTACAAGTAAAATAAATAAATAAATAAATAGAGTAATAAATATGTACAAACATATATACATATATACAGGTGCTGTGGGGAAGGGAAGGAGGTAAGATGGGGGGATGGAGAGGGGGATGAGGGGAGAGGAAGGAAGGGGCTCAGTCTGGGAAGGCCTCCTGGAGGAGGCGAGCTCTCAGCAGGGCCTTGAAGGGAGGAAGAGAGCTAGCTTGGCGGATGGGCAGAAGGAGGGCATTCCAGGCCCAGGGGATGATGTGGGCCGGGGGTCGATGGCGGGACAGGCGAGAACGAGGTACGGTGAGGAGATTAGCGGCAGAGGAGCGTAGGGTGCGGGCTGGACTGTACAAGGAGAGGAGGGAGGTGAGGTAGGAAGGGACGAGGTGATGAAGATCCTTGAAGCCCAGGGTGAGGAGTTTCTGCCTGATTCGCAGATTGATTGGTAGCCATTGGAGATTTTTGAGGAGGGGATTAACGTGCCCAGAGCGTTTCTGGACAAAGACAATCCGGGCAGCAGCATGAAGTATGGAATGAAGTGGGGAGAGACACGAGGATGGGAGATCAGAGAGAAGGCTGATGCAGTAGTCCAGACGGGATAGGATGCGAGCCTGAACGAGCAGGGTAGCGGAAGGGATGGAGAGGAAAGGGCGGACCTTGGCAATGTTGCGGAGCTGAGACCGGCAGGTTTTCGTGACAGCTTGGATGTGAGGGGTGAATGAGAGAACGGAGTCGAGGTTGACACCAAGGTTGCGGACTTGTGAGACGGGAAGGATGGTAGTGCCGTCAACAGAGATGGTAAAGTCAGGGAGAGGGCAAGGTTTAGGAAGGAAGACAAGGAATTCAGTCTTGGGCATGTTGAGTTTTAGGTGGCGGGCAGACAACCAGATGGAGAAGTCCTGAAGGCAGGAGGAGATTCGAGCCTGGAGAGAGGGGGAGAGAACAGGGGCATAGATGTAGATCTGGGTGTCATCGGCGTAGAGATGATAGTTGAAGTGGTGGGAGCGAATGAGGTCATCAAGGGAGTGCGTGTAGATCGAGAACAGAAGGGGACCAAGCACTGAACCTTGGGGAACCCCTACAGTAAGGGGAAGGGAGGAGGAGGAGGAGCCTGCAAAAGAGACTGAGAATGAACGACCGGAGAGATAAGAGGAGAACCGGGAGAGGACGGAGTCTGTGAAGCCAAGGTCGGATAGCGTGTTGAGGAGAAGGTGGTGGTCCTCAGTGTCGAAGGCGGCTGAGATTTCGAGGAGGATTAGGATGGAGTATGAGCCGCTGGATTTGGCAAGTAGGAGGTCATTGGTGACCTTTGAGAGGGCAGTTTCCGTGGAATGTAGGGGACGGAAGCCAGACTGGAGGGGGTCGAGGAGAGAGTTGGTGCTGAGGAATTCGAGGCAGCGCATGTAGGCAACTCGTTCAAGGAGTTTGGAAAGGAATGGCAGTAGGGATATGGGTCGATAACTAGAAGGTGGGGTGGGGTCAAGAGAGGGTTTCTTTAGGATGGGAGAGACATGGGCAGGTTTGAAGGCAAAGGGGAAGGAACCAGTGGAGAGCGAGCGGTTGAAGATGGAAGTTAAGGAGGGGAGAAGGGATGGAGCGAGAGATATCATGAGATGAGAGGGAATGGGGTCTGAAGCAACAGGTGGCCGGAGTAGCACTTGAAAGTAGGGAGCAGAGCTCCTCTGACGATACTGCAGGGAAGGATGGGAGAGTAGCAGAGAGTGTTGAGAGCCGGGGGGTTGGAGAATGGGGGGAAGCGACTTTGGGGAGGTCGGACCTGATGGATTTAATTTTGTTAATGAAGTAGGAGGCCAGATCGTTGGGGGTGAGGGAGGGAGGAGGGGGGAGGAACCGGGGGTCTGAGAAGGGAGTTGAATGTACGGAAGAGCTGGCGGGGGTGATGGGCATGGGTGTCAATGAGAGAGGAGAAATAGTTTTGTCTGGCAGAGGAGAGGGCTGAGTTAAGGCAGGAAAGGATAAACTTGAAGTGAACGAGGTTGGCATGGTGTTTAGACTTTCGCCATCAGCGTTCGGCAGCTCGAGCATAAGAGCAAAGGAGGCGGACAGTGGCAGTGATCCAGGGTTGTGGGTTAGTGACCTTATACCTCCTGGCCCCGGTCCCCTTCTGCTACCCTGCCCTGATCCCCCTCTGCCACCCGGCCCTGACTCCTCTGTGCCTCCCTGCCCTGGTCTCCCTCTACCTCCAGGCCCTTGGGTCTCTCTCTGTCCCGGCCCTGGGTCCCCTTTACATTCCGGCCCTGGTATCAATGCCTCCCGGCCCAGGTATACCTCTGCCTCCCGGCCCTGGGCCCCTCTGCCTTCTTGCCCAGGTACCCCTCTGCCTCCTGGTCCTGGTCCCACTCTGGCACCCTGCCCTGGTCCCCCCCATGACTTCTCGGCCCTGGTCCCCCCTTCCTCCCGGCCCTTGTCACCCCCGGCCTTTCAGTCCTGGTCCCAATTTACTCTCTGGCCCTGGTCCCCCCCCCCCGACCTTCCGGCTCTGGTCCCCTTCTCCCTCCGGCCCTAGTTCCCCTCTACCTCCCTGCCCTGATCCCCATCTTTCTCCCGGACCTGGCCCCTCTGCCTACCGGCTCAGGTCCCGCTGTGCCTGCCGGCCCTCGTCTCCCTCTACCTCCTGGCCCTGGCCCTTCTCTCCGTCCAGGCCCTGAGTCCCCTCTACCTTTAGGCCCTGGCCCCCTGTCTCCGGACCCGGTACCCCTCTGCCACCTGGCCCTGCTCCCCCTCTGTCTCCCGGCCCTGGTCCCTCCCTGTCTTTCCACCCTGGTCACCCTCTACCTCCAGGCCCTGGTCCCTCTCTCGTTCCCGGCACTGGGTGCTCTATACGCTCTGGCCGTGGTCCTCCTGTCTCCCGGCCCAAGTACCCCTCTACCTCCTGTCCCTGGTCCCCATTGCCTAATCCAGGTACACCTCTGCCTCCTGGCCCTGGTCCCCCTCTGCCTCCCGGCCCTGGTCTCCTTCTACCTCCAGGCCCTTGGGTCTCTCTCCTTCCTGGCTTTGGTCCCCCTAGCTCCAGACCCAAGTAACCCTCTGCCTCCCGGCCCTGGTCCCCCTCTGCCTCTCGACCCTAGTCCCCCTATCTCCCGGCCCAGGTACCACTCTGCCTCCCGGCCCTGGTCCCCCTGTATCCCGGGCCATGTACCCCTCTTCCTCCTGGCCCTGATTCCTCTGATACCCGGCCCTGGTCCCCCCTGTCTCCCGGCCCTGGTCCCCCTCTGCCTTCCGGCCCTGGTACCCCGTCTCCCAGGACAGGTACTCTTATACCTCCTGGCCCTGGTCCCCTTCTGCCACCCTGCCCTGCTCCCACTCTGCCAGCCGGCCCTGGCTCCTCTGGGCCTCCCTGCCCTAGTCTCCCTCTAACTCCAGGCCCTTGGGTCTCTCTCCGTCCCGGCCCTGAGTCCCCTTTACATTCCGGCCCTGGTATCAATGTCTCCCAGCCCACGTATACCTCTGCCTCCCGGCCCTGGTCCCCCTCTGCCTACTTGCCCAGGTACCCCTCTGCCTCCTGGTCCTGGTCCCACTCTGGCACCCTGCCCTGGTCCCCCCCCATGACTTCTCGGCCCTGCTCCCCCTCTGTCTCCCGGCCCTGGTCCCCCTCTTCCTTCCGGCCCTGGTACCCTCTCTACCGGCCCAGGTGCCCCTCTGCCTCTTGGCCTTGGTACCCCTCTGCCTCCCGTCCCTGGTTGGCATTCTCCTGCCTAGGTACCCCTCTACCTCCCTGCCCTGGTCCCCCTGTTTCCCAGGGCAGGTATACCTTTGCCTGCTGGCCGTGGTCCCCCTCTGCCTCTTGGCCCTGGTTCCCCTCTGCCTCCCCACCCTGGTCCATCTCTGCCTCCTGGTCCTAGTCGCCTCCTGCCCCTCGGCCCTGGTCCCCCCGGCCTCTCGGCCCTGGTCCCCCTATAACCCAACCCAGGTACCCCTCTGCCTCCTGGCCTTGGTCCTTCTCTGACTCCTGGTCCTGATCCCGCTCAACCTCCAGGCCCTGGTCCCTCGCTTTGTCCTGGCCCAGGGTCCCCGCTACCTCCCGGCCCTGGTCCCCCTGTTTCCCGGTACAGGAAGCCCTCTGCCTCCTAACCCTGGTCCCTCTCTGTCTCCAGGCCCTGGTCCCCCTCTGCCTCTCGACCGTGGTCCTTCTCTGCCTCTCGGCCCTAGTCCCTCTGTCTCCTGGCCCAGGTACCCCTCTGCCTCCTGGCTCTGGTACCCCTCTGCCTCCGGGCTTGGGCCCCCTATGCCTCCTAGCCAGGTACCCCTCTGCCTCCTGGCCCTGGACCCCCTCTACCTCCAGGCCCTGGTCCCCCTCTTCCTCTCAGTCCTGGATCCCTCCCGCCTCTCGGCCCGGGTCCCCCTCTGCCTCTCGGCCCTGGTCCCCCTCTGTCTCCCTGCCATGGTCTCCCTATGCCTCTCGAACCTGGTCCCTCTGAACCTCCCATCCCTGGTCTCCTTACTACCTCCAGGCCTTTGGGTCTCACTCCGTCCCGGCCCAGGGTCCCCTCTACCTCCCGGCCCTGGTCCCCCTCTATCTCCCAGCCCAGGACTCCGTCTCCCAGCCCAGGTACCCCCTGCCTCCTGGCCCTGGTCCCCCTCTAACTCCCTGCTCTGGTCGCCTTCTGCTGCCCTGCCCTGGTCCCACTCTGCCGCCCTGCCCTGGTCCCACTCTGCCACCTGGTCCTAGTCCCCCTCTGCCTCCCAGCCCTGGTCTCCTTCTATCTTCAGGCCCTCGGGTCACTCACCGTCCTGTCCCGGGACCCTTTCTACCTCCAAGACCTGGTCCCCTTGTCTCCCAACCAATGTACCCCTCTCTGCTTCCGGACCCTGGTCCTCCTCTGCTTCCCCATCCTGGACCACCTCTGCCTCCCATCCCTGGTCCCCCTCTGCATCCCTGTCCTGGTTCTCCCTGCCTCTCAGCCCTGGACCCCCACTGCCTCTCGGCCCTGGTCCTCCTTTGCCTTCCAGCCCAGGTACCCCTCTGCTTTCTGGACCAGGTACCCCTCTGCTTTCTGGACCAGGTACCCCTCTGCCTCCTAAACCAGGTATCCCTCTACCTCCTGGACTAGGTACCCCTCTGCCTCCTGGACCAGGTACCACTCTGCCTCCTGGACCAGGTACCCCTCTGTCTCCCGGCCCCGGTCCTCCTTCTCCTGGCACGGGTACCCCTCTGCCGCCCTGCCGTGGTCCCCCTCTGCCTCCCTGCCCTGCTCCCCTTCTACCTCCCTGCCCTGTTACGCCCGCTTCTCGGTACTGGTCCCCCACTGCCTTCCGACCAGGTTACCCCTCTTCCTCCTGGCACTACTCCCCCTCTGCCTTCCGACCCAAGTTGCCCTCTGCCTACTGGCCCTGGTCCCCTCTTACCATCCTGCCCTGGTCCCCTTCTGCCTCCCAGACCAGGTCCTTCTGTGCCTCTCGTTCCTGGTCCCCCTCAGCCTCCCAGCCCTGGTCACCCTCTGTGTCCCTGCCCTGGTCCCTCCCTCCTCTCAGCCCTAGTCCCCTTCTGCCTCCCGGCCATGTTCCCTCTCTGCCACTCGGCCCTGGTCCCTCTGTCTACGGTCCCAGGTACCCCTCTACATCCCGGCCCTCGTTCCCCTGTCGCCCGGCCTTGGTCCGCCTGACTGCAGGCCCAGGTACTCTTCTGCCTCCTGGCCCTGGTGCCCCTCCACCTCCTGGGCCTGGTCTCTCTCCTTCACGGCCCTGGTGCCCCTCTACTAACCGGCTCTGGTCCCCATGACCTCCGGCCCAGGTACCCCACTACCTCCCGGCCCTGGTCCCTTTTTTTCCCGGTCCAGGTACTCCTCTGCCTCCTGGCCCTGGTTAACCTCTGCTTCCTGACCTAGGTGCCCCTCTCCTTCCCATTCCTGGTCCCCCTCTGCGTCCCTATCCTGGTCCCTCCCGCCTCTCAGCCCTGGTCCTCCTCTGCGTCCCGGCCCATATACCCCACTGAATCCTGGCCCTGGTCCCCCTCTGCCTCCCAGCCCTGAACCCCGTCTCGCAGCCCAGGTGCCCCTCTGCCTCCCCGACCTGGTCACCCCACCGTGTTCTCTCCGCCCTGGGACCCCTGCGCCGCTCATTCATTCATTCATTCGTATTTATTGGGCATTTACCGTGTGCAGAGCACTGTACTAAGCGCTTGGGAAGTACAAGTCGGCAGCATGTGGAGACGGTCCCTTCCAAACCAGGGGCTCACAGTCTAGAAGACTAGAAGAACTCCTGGCCCTGGTCTCGCTCTACCTCCAGGCCCTTGGGTCTCTCTCCGTCCCAGCCCTGGATGCCTTCTACCTCCCGACCCAGGTGCCCCTCTCACGGCCCGGGTACCTCTCTACTTCCCGTTCCTGGTACCAATGTCTCCCGGCCCAGGTACCCCTCTGCCTCCCAGCTCTGATCCCCCTCTGCCTTTCAGCCCTGGTCCCACTTTACTTTCTGGCCCTGGTCTCCCCCAACCTTCCGGCCCTTGTCCCCTTCTCCCTCCAGCCCTAGTTCCCCGCTACCACCCTGCCTTGGTCCCCATCTTTCCCCGGACCCGGTTCCTCTCTGCCTACCGGCCCAGGTCCCCCTGTGCCTGCCAGCCCTCGTCTCCCTCTACCTCCTGGCCCTGGCCTTTCTCTCCGTCCAGTCCCTGGGTCCTCTCTACATTCAGGGCCTGGCCCCCTGTCTCCGGACCCAGGTACCCCTCTACCCCCTGGCCCGGGTAACCCTCTGCCTCCCCGCCCTTGTCACCCTCTGCCTCCCGGCCCTGGTCCCTCCCTGTCTCTCGGACCTGGTCTCCCTCTACCTCCAGGCCCTGGTCCCTCTCTCGTTCCCGGCCCTGGGTCTCCTATACCTTCCGGTCATCGTCCACCTCTCTCCCGGCCCGGGTACCACTCTACCTCCTGGCCTTGGTCCCCCTGTTTCCCGGTACAGGTATACCTCTGCCTCCTGGCCCTGGTCCACCCCCTGCCTCTCCGCCTTGGTCCCCATCTGACTCTTGGCCCTGGCCTCCTTGTCCCCTGGCCCAGGTACCCCTCTGCCTCCCTGCCCTGGCAAACCTGTCTCCCAGCCCAGGTACCCCTCTGCCTCCTGGCACTTGTTCTCCTCTGTCTCCAGGCCCTGGTCCCCATCTGCCTCCCAGCACTGGACCCTCTGTGCCTCCTGGTCCTGGTCTCCGTCTACCTGCAGGTCCTTGGGTGTCTCTCCATCCTGGCCCTGGTACCCTCTACCTCACGGCCCAGGTCCCCTGTCTCCCAGCCCAGGTACCCCTCTGCCTCCCAGCCCCGGACCCATCTGCCTCCCGGCCCAGGTCCGCCTCTGCCTCCTTAGCCTGATTCCCCCTGTTTATCGACTCTGATCCTCCCTCTGTCTCCCGGCCCAGAAATTCCTCAGCCTCCTGGCCCTGGTGCCCCTCTGTCTCCGGGCCATGGTCCCCCTCTGCCTCCCAGCCCTGGTCGCCTTGCGCCTGCCAGAACTGGTGTCCCTCTACCTTCAGGCCATGGCCACTCTCTCGGTCCCGGCCCTGTGTCCCCTCTACATACCAGCCCTGGTCCCCCTGTTTCCCAGTCCAGGTATCCTGACC
Source organism: Tachyglossus aculeatus (assembly GCF_015852505.1). Classification (NCBI taxonomy): domain Eukaryota; kingdom Metazoa; phylum Chordata; class Mammalia; order Monotremata; family Tachyglossidae; genus Tachyglossus; species Tachyglossus aculeatus. Next base: position 49,003,617 of record NC_052098.1, read on the forward strand.
CTGGTCCCCCTCTGCCTGCCAGCCCTGGTCGGCCTTCTCTCGGCCCAGCTACCCCTCTACTTTCCGGCCCCGGGCCCCATGTCAACCGGCCCAAGTACTCCTCTGCTTCCCAGCCCAGGTACCCCTCTGACTTCCGGTTCTGGTGCCCCCTGTCTCTCGGCCCTGGTCTCCCTCTGCCACTCGGCCCTGGTCCCCCTCTGTCCCTCGGCCCTGGTCCACCTGACTGCAGGCCCAGGTACTCCTTTACCTCCTGGCCCTGGTCCCCCTCTGCCTCCCCGCCCTGGTGCCCCTCTACCTCCTGGGCCTGGTCGCTTTCCTTCTCTGCCCTTGTTCCCCTCTTCCAATCGGCCCTGGTCCCCATGACCTCCGGCCCAGGTACCCCACTACCTTCCGGCCCTGGTCCCTTTCTTTTCCGGTCCAGGTACCCCTCAGCTTCCCAGCCCTGGTCACCCCCTGACTCCCAACCCAGGTCCCCCTCTGCCTCCCTGTCCTGGTCCCCCTCTGTGTCCCTGTTCTTGTCCCCCTCTGTGCCCCTGTTCTGGTCTCTCCCACCTCTCAGACCTGGTCCCTTCCCTGCCTCACGGCCATGGTTCCCCTCTGCCTCTCGTCCCTGGCCCCCGTCTACGGGCCCAGGTACCCCTCTACCTCCCGGCCCTCCTCCCCCTGTCGCCCAGCCTTGGTCCCCCCCTCAATCCTTTGGCCCTGGTCTCCCTCTGCTTCTCTGCACTGGAACCCTGACTGTCTGCCTGGTACCCCTCTGCCTCCTGGCCCTGGTCCCCCTCTGCCTCCCTGCCCTGGACACTCTGTGACTCCCACCCTGGTCTCCCTCTACCTCCAGGCCCAGGTCCTCATGACTACCAGTCCAGGTACCCCACTACTTCCCAGCCCTGGTCCCTTTGTTTCCTGGTCCAGCTACCCTTCTGCCTACCGGCCCTGCGTCTCTTCTGCCTCCTGACGCAGGCCCCCCCTCTGCTTCCCAGTCCTGGTCCCTATATGCCTCCCTGCCCTGGTCCCCCTCTGCCTCCCAGTCCTGGTCCCTCTATGCATCCCTGCCCTGGTCCCCCTCTGCCTCTCAGCCCTGGACCCCGTCTCCCAGCCCAGGTGCACCTCTGCCTCTCGGCACTGGTCCCCCACTGCATCTCGGCCTTGGTACCCCTCTGCCTCTCAGCCGTGGTCCCCCTCTGCCTCTTGGCCCTGGGCCCTCTGTCTCCGGAATCAGGTACCCCTCTGCCTCCCTGACCTGGTCCCCCATCTCCCGGCCCAGGTAACCCTCTTCCTCCTGACCATGGTCCCCTTCTGCCATGTTTCCCTGGTCCCCCTCTGCCTCCCGGCCCTAGTAGCTCTGTGCATCATGGCCCTGCTTTCCTTATACCTCCAGGCCCTTGGATCTGTCTCCAACCCGGCCCTGGGTCCCCTCTAGCTGTCGGCGCTGGTTCCCCTGTCTCCTGGACCAGGTACCCCTCTGTCTCGTGGCCCTGGTCCCCCTCTGCCGCCCTGCCCTTGTCCCCCTTTTCCTCCCGGTCCACGTCACTAAGTGCCTCCCGGACCTGTTTTTCTTCTGTCTTCAGGACCTTGGGTCTCTCTCCACCCCGGCCCAGGGTCCCCTCTACTTCCCGGTCCTGGTCCCCCATGCCTCCCTGCCCCAATCCGTCCCGCCTCTCAGCCCTGTTCTCCCACTACCTCCTGTCCATGGTCCCTCGTCTCCTGGCCAAGGTACGCCTCTGCCTCCCTGTCCTGGTTCCTCTGTGTCAAGGTCCAGTTACCCCACTGCCTCCTGGCCCTGGCACCCCTCTGCCACCCTGCCCTGGTCTCCCTCTACCGACCAGCCCTGGTCCTCCTCTGCTTCCCAGCCCTGGACACTCTATGCCTCCAGACCCTTGTCTTCTTCTACCTCCAGGCCCTTGGGTCTCTCTCTTCCCTGGCTGTGGGTCTCCTCTACCTCTAGGCCCTGGTTGCCTTGTCTCCCAGCCCAGGGACCATTCAGCCTCCTTGCCCTGTTCCCCCTCTGCCTCCCAGCCCTGGACCCTTTTTGCCTCAAGGGTCTGGTCTCCTTCTGCCTCCAGGCCCTTGGATCTCTCTCCGTCCCGGCCTTGGTCCCCCTCTGACTCTGGGCCCTGGTCCCCTTGTCCCCCGGCCCAGGTACCCCTCTGCCTCCCGGCCCTAGTCCACCTGTCTCCCAGCCCAGGTGCTCCTCTGCCTCTTGGCCGTGATCACCGTCTTCCTCGCGGCCCTGGTCCCTCCGTGCCTCCGGGCACTGGACCTTCTGTGCCTCCTGCTCCTGGTCTCCCTCTACCTTCAGGTCCTTGGGTCTCTGTCCGTCCCGGCCCTGGGTCCCCTCTACCTCCTTTGGAGGACTGTGCCACCCAAGACTCCATCTTGACAGCAGGGCATGTGTCTGGGCATTGACCTTTGTCCACATTAGAACGATGCGCCTCAAGGCTGGAGATTTTGCATTGAGCAGTTTTTCTTAAAATGATTAGTAGCTAGATTCTCCCCTCGGCCATCGTGTTCTGAGCTGTGTACTTCCAGGCGATTTTGGCTGGAGGACTTTGAGCAGCCCGGACATGCAATTGCGGGAAGGGGGACCTCGGGACTCACTCAGTCCTCCTCTGGGGATGGGCAGAAGAACCTCGGTCTCATCGGAGTGAAGTGGCACTGGAGCTTCTCCTCTGGTCCCAGCCCGTGGACATGTCGAATTCTGAACCCTGGTCTCGAGACACCTAAACCGGTGATCCTAAGCGTCTGGCCGGGACCACATCTGTTGAAAGGAAAAGCAGTGCTCAAAGTTGCGTGTGGAAAGGGGAGGTGGGGAAGCAGGAAAAGGTGGCGGGGGGAAGCACAGACAACCTAGTTTTGCCAACACTTTTGACCACTCTCCCTGCCCCCTCCCGGCCCAACCTGGTTAAGTGGATCTGCAGCTACGCTGACTGCCACACTCTGCACTACAAACACTTACCTATCCCTTCCTCACATCCCTAGAAGGGGCTTGTTCTCCACACACTGGAGGGACAGAACTACACACTGTATGGAATTCCATTTCTAGAATAGAAAACCTGCTTTGTCCTCCCACCTGCACCCCCAGTTCTGTTACTGCAGGAACTCCAGTCCCCCCCGATAAGGTAAGCGCTTAGAACAGTGTCAGGGCCTAGAACAGTGCTTGGCACATAGTAAGCACTTAGCAAACACCACCATTATCATTAATATTAATCTGATTGTGAGGAGGGAATGTGTCTGTCATACTGTACTCTCCCAAGGGCTTAGTTCAGTGCTCTGCACACAGCAAGAGCTCCATCAACCCAACTGATCGATTGAAGGTGCAGAAGCGCACAGTAGATAGAGTGCAATTTCTAGTACAATACCTGCCTTTTGTCCTTCCCGCCCACACCCCTGCTTCCTTGACCTCAGGTAGGAGTCCGCACACTTTGCTTCTCAGAGAAAAACAGGATAGAGACCCTGATAGACACTCTGTCCTTCTTCTGACACTGGATCCCTCAAGCTTCTGTGTTATGCCCAGAAATGTCCTTTCTCTGGGGACTGAGACTTTGCAGTGACCCTGAAGAAGGACTAGAGACACAGCAAAGCTTGCCCCGTCTATAGAATTAAGGGCCCTGGCTCTTCTCGGTCCCAATCGAGTGAGCCAGAACTAGCTTCCTGCACAGAGCCCCAGACCCTGTTCTCCCATGAGTGTCAGCTGCTTCATTACTCAATTTCCCCCGATTATTCACACACACACACACACACACACACGCACGCACGCACGCACACTCCCTGTGGGGTAGCAATACAGGTCACTTAGTAATGGGGTAAATCTGGGGGTGGAATGTGCCCACGGTGTAATAGGCAGAGGAAAAGCACTGAGCAGCTGCTCTGGAGAGATGCCCCTGGAACCAGAACCATTCTCTGGTCGGAGCGCAGCAGCCTGCCCCCTGGTGGCACCAATCGTTATTCTGGGAGGCTGCAACTCTCTATCTCCCCCTGGTGACAGCAGTGGGCTTGTTCGGGGGGCTCCGCTTGGTGGCAGTACAATACACTATAACGATAAAAATAATAATAATAATTGTACTTAATAATAATGATAGCATTTGTTAAGCACTTAGTATGCGCAAAGCACTGTTCTAAGCACTGCGGTGTACAAGGTGATCAGGTTATTCCACGTGGGGCTCGCAGTCTGAATCCCCATTTTACAGATGAGGTAACCGAGGCACAGAGAAGTTAAATGACTTGCCCAAACTCACACAGCTGAAAATTGGCGGAGCCGGGATTTGAACCCGTGACTTCTGACTCCAAAGCCCAGGATCTTTCCACTGAGTCATGCTGCTTCTCCATTGGGTAAGCACTTACTATGTGTCAACCACTGTTTTTTATGGGCATTCATTAAGGACTTACTATGTGCAAAGCACTGCTCTAAGCACTAGGGAGGTTACAAGGTGATCAGGTTGTCTCACGGGGAGCTCACAGTCTTAATCCCCATTGTACAGATGAGGTACCTGAGGCACAGAGAAGTTAAGGGACTTGCCCAAAGTCACACAGCTGACAATTGGCAAAGCCAGGTTTTGAACCCATGACCTCTGACTCCAAAGTCTGTGCTCTTTCCAATGTGCCACGCTGCTTCTCTGTTCTAAGCACGCTGCACTGTTTTAAGCACTGGGGTAGATACAAGGTAATCGGGTTGCCCCACATGGGGCTCACGGTCTTAATCTCCATTTTACATTCATTCATTCATTCAATCGTTTTTATTGAGCGCTTACTGTGTGTAGAGCACTGTACTAAGCACTTGGGAAGAACAAGTTGGCAACATATAGAGACGGTCCCTACCCAACAACGGGCTCACAGTCTAGGTAACTGAGGCACACAGAAGTTAAGTGACTTGCCCAAGGTCACACAACAGACAAGTGGCAGAGCTAGAATTAGAACTCATGACCTCTGACTCCCAAGCCCGTGCTCTTTCCACTAAGCCAGCATGGCTTTGTGGCTTAGTGGATAGGATGGGCCTGGGGGTTAGAAGGTCCTGTGTACTAATCCCGGTTCTGCCACATGCTTGCTGTGTGACCTCGGGAAGTTACCTCAGTTACCTCACCTGTAAAATGGGGATTAAGACTAATATGGGCCTCATAGGCCCATATGGGACAGGGACTGTGTCCAACCTGATTAACTTGGATCTACCCTAGCTCTTACAACAGTGCTTGGCACAAAGTAAGCACACAAAGTGTATTGTTGTTGTTGTTATTATTATTATTATTATTATTATTATTATTATTATTATACAGCAGTAAGCTTGTTCTGGGATGTTGCTCTTCTCTACCGCCCCATAGTGCTACTAGGCAGTATTCTGTGAAGCTGCACCTCTCAATCACCCCCTCACAGCATCAGGTGTCATACTGGGAGGCACGGGCCTGGAAATCCGAGGACCTGGGCTCCAATCCCAGCTCCGCCACATGTCTCCTCTGTGACCGTGGGCATGTCACTTCACTTCTCTGAGGCTCAGTTAACTCATCCATAAAATGGAGATGAAGACTGTGAGTCCCATGTGGGACATGGACTGCGTCCGATCTGATTACCCTGTATCTACCCCAGGATTTAGAACAGTGTTAGGCACGCAGTAAGTGCTTAACAAATACCATCATAATAACTATTATGATGATTATGATGATTTTATTATTATTATTCTTGTTTTAGATACCTGAGGCATAGAAGAGTGAAATGACTTGTCCAAAGGTCACTCAGCAGACACATAGCAGGGCCTGGATTAGAAGTCAGGTCTGACCCCCCCAGGCTCTATCCACTAGGCGGCGATGCTTCTCTCCCACACCGCACCTCTCTATCGCCACCTGGTGGTACTTTGCTCTTCCAGCGCCGGCTTACCCCATGGGCCTCCATCTCGTCTATCTGGCCTACGCCTCCTTTTCCAAGTCCCTCCTCTGGTCTGGAACTCCCTCTCCCTCCCTTCACATGTGCCAAACCGTCATTATCCCCCTCTCCAAAGCATTAAGGTCACAACTCCGCCAAGAGACCTTCTCTGATTAAACCCTCCTTCCTCTGGCTCCTTCTCCCTTCTGTATTGTCTACACCCTGGGATCTGTGAAATTTGAACAATTGCTTTTGGCCCTGCATCATCTGTATGCACATCCGAGCAATTGAACAGAAAGAGTCGAGGCCTAACAAACACTAAAAGAATGACTGAAATTAAGAAATGAAAAAACGTCAAGTGGCAAGAGAAACGAGAAGAGCACCTATGCTGATCAATCCCCCAAAGACTGACCAAATCCAACTTCCCAGATAATAGTAACAACTGTGGTCTTTGTTAAGCACTTATTATCTGCCAGACACTGTACTAACCACTGGCTTAGACACAAGATAATTGGGTTGTACACAGTCCCTGTGCCACACTGGGCTCACAGACTTAATCCCTATTTTATAAATGAGGAAACTGAAGCAGAGAGATTAATGGAGAAGGGAAGGTCAGCGGTTTTGAACGGTCCCTGCTGGATCACTTGGGGATTATCAAGGATGGGGAAGAGAGAGGCAGGGGCGCTGGATGGTCCATGCCGGATCACTGATGGAGAGTCAGGGATGAGGAGGGCAAAGACATGGGGGTTGGATGGTCACACTGCCAAGCAAGTGGTGATGTGACCAATTGGTTTGGGGTTATTGTTCAAGTTTTCGCGGGGACAAGCGACCAACTACCAGTGGCCCGAAAGGGTTTCTGCCCTCACCCCACCAACAGGGCCAACTCCCTGGCTGAGCAGAATTCATCAGTCAGTCAGTCAATTCGATTTTACTGGGCAATTACTGTGTGCAGAGCACAATATGAAGCAGTTGGTGGAGTACAATATAACAATATTCATTCATTCATTCAATCACATTAATTGAGCGCCTCAGTTACCTCATCTGTAAAGTGAAGATTAAATCTGTAAGCCCCACGTGGGACAGCCTGATTACCTTGTATCCTTCCCAGCGCTTAGAACAGGGGTTTGCACATAGTAAGTGCTTAACAAATGCTATTATTATTATTATTATTATTATTATTATTATTATTATTACTATTACTAGTATTCTCCATCCCAGTCAAGTCAGACGGAACCAGTTCCCTGCACAGGGCCCCATCCCCGTTTTCAGTATCAGCCTCTGATAGGTATGACAGCCCCCTCCTCATTCTGTCCTCCAGAGATGAACTTTTAAACATGCAAATTCATAAACAAACATATTCACCAGCCATAAAACAACACCTTCCTTTAGAGGTGGGAGCCCAGCTCCTGTCTCCATCTCTCCACGTGGACTAGGGTTGGGAAATCTGCTGCTCTGTACGCAGGCTGTGGTCACAGTAAGGGTACCCACTCCCTCAGGTGGCATGAGACATGAGAACGGGACCTATGCTGATCAATCCCCCACAGACTGGCCAAATCCGACTTCGCAAATAATCATAATTGTGGTAATTGTTTAGCGTGTATCATGTGCCAGACGCTGTCCTAACCCCTGGGGTAGATACACGATAATTGGGTTGGACACAGTACCTGTCCCACACTGGGCTCACAGCCAATCTCCATTTTACATATGTGGAAACTGAGGCACAGAAATTAATGGAGAAGGGAAAGTCAGGGGTGTTGGATGGTCCCTGCTGGATCCCTGGGGGAGAGTCAGGGATGAGGAGGGGAGAGGCAGGGTGTTAGATGGTCCATTCTGGGTCCCTAGAGGAGAGTCTCCAATCTGGTTTCTGCCCCCTTCACTCCACTGAAAACGCCCTCTCAAAGATCACCAATGACCTCCTTCTTGCCAAATCCAAAGGCTCCTACTCCATCTTAATCATCCTCGACCTTTCAGCTGCCTTTGACACTGTCGACCGTCCCCTTCTCCTCAACACGTTATCCAACCTTAATAATAATAAAAATGGTGGTATTTGTTAAGCACTTACTATGTGCGAAGCACTGTTCTAAGTGCTGGGGTTAACACAAGGTAATCAGGTTGTCCCACATGGGGCTCACAATCTTAATCCCCATTTTACAGATGAGGCAACTGAGGCACAGAGAAGTGAAGTGACTTGCCCAAAGTCACACAGCAGACAAGTGGCAGAGTCGGAATTAGAACCCATGACCTCTGACTCCCAAGCCCGGGCTCTTTCCACTAAACCACGCTGCTTTTCCGTCCTTGGTTTGGCTTCATTGACTCTGTCTTCTCCGGTTCTCCTCTTATTTCTCGGGCCTTTCAATTCTCCGTCTCCTTGGCCGGCTCCTCCTCCTCCTCCCATCCCCTTACTGTAGGGGTGCCGTAAGGGTCAGTTCTTGGTCCCCTTCTATTCTCCATCTACACTCACTCCCTTGAAGAACTCATTCGCTCCCTCGACTTCAGCTATCATCTCTATGCGGATGATACCCAAATCTAGATCTCCTCCCCAGTTTTCTCTCTCTCTCTCCATCGCATCTCCTCCTGCCTTTGGGACATCTCCACCTGGATGTCCCCCTGCCACCTAAGACTCAACAGGTCCAAAACAGATCTCCATATTTTCCCTAGAGCCCGGGTTTGGGAATCAGAGGTCACGGGTTCAAATCCCAGCTCCCCCACTTATCAGCTGGGTGACTTTGGGGAAGTCACTTCACTTCTCTGTGCCTCAGTTAACTCATCTGGAAAATGGGGATTAAGATTGTGAGCCCCACATGGGACAACCTGATTACCTTGTATCTACCTACCCCAGAGCTAAGGACAGTGCTTGGTACATAGTAAGCGCTTCACAAACACCATCATCATCGTCGTCATCATCACCATCATTATTATTCCATCCCAAATCCTGGTCTCTCCAGAGCTTTCCCGTCACTGTAGACAGCATAACCATCCTTCCTGTCTCACAAGCCTGTAACCTTGGTGTCATCCTTGACTCTACTCTCTCATTCATCCCACACAACCAAACCGTCACCAAATCCTGCCAGGCTCAACTTCACACATCGCCAAGAGCCGCCCTTTTCTCTCCAAACCAAACCTCCACCACGTTAGTACAATCAACTCATTCTACCCCCACTGGATTACTGATTCAGCATCCATTCTGACCTCGCAACCTCCTGCCTCTCCCCATTTCATTCATTCATTCAATCGTATTTATTGAGTGCTTACTGTGTGCAAAATACTGTACTAAGCGCTTGGGAAGTACAATTCGGCAACAGAGACAATCCCTACCCAACAATGGGCTCACAGTCTAGAAGAGGGGAGACAGACAACAAAACAAAACAAGCAGACAGGCATCAAAAGCATCAATATAAATAAACGGAATTATAGATATATACATATCATTAGTAAAACAGAATAATAAATATATACATATATACACAAGTGCTGTGGAGTGGCGAAGGGGGGGTAGAGCAGACAGAGGGAGTCAGGGCAATGGGGAGGGGAGGAGGACTAGAGGAAAACGGGGGCTCAATCTGGGAAGACCTCCTGGAGGAGGTGAGCTTTCAGTAGGGCTTTGAAGGGAGGCAGTGTGCTTATCTGACGGATGTGAGGAGGGAGGGCAGTACATATTTCACTCCGCTGCCCCGATTATCTTTCTACAGAAAAGTTCAGGGCATGTCACACCACCCCCCCTCAAAAAATCTCCAGTCGTTGCCTATCAACCTCCTTATCAAGTAAAAACTCCTCACCATTGGCTTCAAACCTCTCCATCCCCTTGTCCCCTCCTACCTCACCTCCCTTCTCTCCTCCTCCAGCCCAACCTGCACCCTCCGCTCCTCTGCCGCAGCTAACCTCCTCACTGGGCCTCGTTATCTCCTGTGCGGCCGTCGACTCCGGGCGACCCCCGGCCCCTGGCCTGGAATGCCCTCCCGCCACACATCCGCCAAGCTAGCTCTCTTCCTCCCTTCAAAGCCCTACCGAGAGCTCACCTCCTCCAAGAGACCTTCCCAGACTAAGCCCCCTTTTCTTCAGCTCCCCCTCACCTCACCCCGACTCTCTACCCCCCTCCCCACCAAACAGCACTTGTGTAAATATGTATATATTTATAATTCTATTTATATTAAAGATGTGTATGTATCTATAATCATATTTATTTATATTGATGTTATTGATGCCTGTTTACTTGCTTTGATGTCCCTCTCCCCGCTTTTAGACTGTGAGTCAGTTGTGGGCAGGCACTGTCTCTGTTTCTGAATTGTACTTTCCAAGCGCTTAGTACAGTATTCTGCACAGATTAAGCGCTAAATAGATTGAACGAATGAAGTGTAGTTTCCAGTACAATCCCTACCCCCTGCTCACCCAGCCCACACCCCTGCTGACTTAGCTCAGCTAGGACCCTACACAACCGTGTCCAGAGCCTCTGCCACTTGTCAGCTGTGTGACTTTGGGCAAGTCACTTCACTTCTCTGTGCCTCAGTTACCTCATCTGGAAAATGGGGATTAAGACTGTGAGCCCCATGTGGGCCAAACCGATTACCTTGTATCCCCCTCCCTCCTCCCCCCGTGCTTAAAGCAGTGCTTGGCACACAGTAAACACTTAACAAATGCCATTATTATTATTATTATAATTATTATTATTATTGTCTTCCCTTCGGTTTCAGGCGAGCCTGAAACGGATAAGCCTGTCACAGGGGAATTCATTCATTCATTCAATCGCATTTATTGAGCGCTTACCGTGTGAAGAGCACTGTACTAAGCGATTAATAATAATAATGATGGTATTTATTATGCCCTTACTATGTGCCAAGCACTCTTCTAAGCACTGGGAGAGATACTCACTCTACACTCACTCCCTTGGTGACCTCATTCGCTCCCACGGCTTCAACTATCATCTCTATGCTGATGACACCATGATCTACACCTCTGCCCCTGCTCTCTCCCCCTCTCTCAAGGCTCGCGTCTCCTCCTGCCTTCAGGACATCTCCATCTGGATGTCTGCCCGCCACCTAAAACTCAACATGTCCAAGACTGAACTCTTTGTCTTCCCTCCCAAACCCTGCCCTCTCCCTGACTTTCCCATCTCTGTTGACGGCACTACCATCCTTCCCGTCTCACAAACCCACAACCTTGGTGTCATCCTCGACTCCGCTCTCTCATTCACCCCTCACATCCAAGCCGTCACTAAAACCTGCCGGTCTCAGCTCCGCACCATTGTCAAGATCCGCCCTTTCCTCTCCATCCCTACCACTACCCTGCTCGTTCAAGCTCTCATGCTATCCCGTCTGGACTACTGCATCAGCCTTCTCTCTGATCTCCCATCTTCGTGTCTCTCCCCACTTCAATCCTTACTTCATACTGCTGCCCGGATTGTCTTTGTCCAGAAACGTTCTGGGCATGTTACTCCCCTCCTCAAAAATCTCCAGTGGCTACCAATCAATCTGCGCATCAGGCAGAAACTCCTCATCCTGGGCTTCAAGGCTCTCCATCACCGCACCCCCTCCTACCTCACCTCCCTTCTCTCCTTCTACAGCCCACCCCGCGCCATCCGCTCCTCTGCCACTAATCTCCTCACCGTGCCTCGTTCTCGCCTGTCATCATAAATCGAATTTATTGAGCGCTTACTATATGCAGAGCACTGTACTAAGCGCTTGGGAAGTACAAATTGGCAACATATAGAGACAGTCCCTACCCATCGACCCCCGGCCCACGTCATCCCCCGGGCCTGGAATGCCCTCGCTCTGCCCATCCGCCAATCTAGCTCTCTTCCTCCCTTCAAGACCCTACTGAGAGCTCACCTCCTCCAGAAGGCCTTCCCAGACTGAGCCCCTTCCTTCCTCTCCCCCTTGTCCCCCTCTCCATCCCCCCATCTTACCTCCTTCCCTTCCCCACAGCACCTGTATATATGTATATATGTTTGTACAGATTTATTACTCTAATTATTTATTTATTTATTTTACTTGTACGTATCTATTCTATTTATTTTATTTTGTTAGTATGTTTGGTTTTGTTCTCTGTCTCTCCCTTTTATACTGTGAGCCCACTGTTGGGTAGGGACTGTCTCTATGTGTTGCCAACTTGTACTTCCCAAGCGCTTAGTACAGTGCTCTGCACACGGTAAGTGCTCAATAAATATGATTGATTGATTGATTGATACAAGGTAATCAGGTGTCCCACGTGGGGCTCACAGTCTTAATCCCCATTTTACAGATGAGGCACCTGAGGCACAGAGAAGTGAAGTGACTTGTCCAAGGTCACACAGCTGACAAGTGCCGGAGCCGGGATTAGAACCCATGACTTTTGACTACCAAGCCCATCAGGGAATTGTCTCCCCTTCAGTGTCAGGTGCTCGGGAACAAGTTGAAAAGTGAAACCAAGCCACCAACACGGGCTTTGGAGTCAGAGGTCAAGGGTTCGAATCCCAGCTCCGCAATTTGTCAGCTGTGTGACTTTGGGCAAGGCCCAAAGGCCACTTCTCTGGGCCTCAGTTCCCTCATCTGTAAAATGGGGATTAAGACTGTGAGCCCCCTTTTGGGCAACCTTATCACCCTGTAACCTCCCCAGCGCTTAGAACAGGGCTTTGCATATAATAAGCGCTTAATAAATGCCATTATTATTATTACCACTGTATACATCGGGAACATTTTAGTCCACGCTTAGCCTAATTAAAAGGGGGATGGATCGCGACACACACTCAATGACACACACAATTATCACAAAAAACGGCTACCAATCCGACGGGCTTCCCCACCTTTCGTGAAGATAGTCCCATGTCAGAGGAGCTTGAAGGAGTCTGGCCCCCCGCAGCATGCCACCCTGGTTCCAGTCTTAGGTGCTTTGGCCTAGGCCCCAATAAGGTGTCTCAACGCAGGTCTTGGATGATTTTCGTTTCTTTGTTCCGCGGCCCCGGGGGAACAGTTTTTTCCCCCTTTTATCGGTTGTTGAAGGGGGGGAAGTGGGAGGCAGCGGGAGTTCCCCATTGTTGCTCCGATTGCCCGGGGTCTGCAGCCCCGGCGGCTCATTACCAGGAGAAGCCAGGGAGGACCGCGACCACGCCCGCCCCCAACCCCGTGCTGATTTACTCCTCGGGCTCCAACCGATCTTCCAGGCTTTGGTCCCGCCCGGGAGAACAATTTACCCGCTCCTCAAACTTCTCTGCAAAACAATCCGTTTCTCCTCATCCACTCTAGTGCTCCTCAGACTTTTCTGCAAAATTACTCAGTTTCGCCTAGCGAATTCAAGTTCTCCTCAGACTTTCGAGCAAGATAGTTAAGTTTCCCTTCCAATTTCAGTCTGCAAGATAATTGAGTTTCCCTTCTGTTGTCCGCCAGCGTACTTGACATGACTGATTGTATCGTGTACAAACCGACAGTAATCCTCCATTTTGTGCAGGTCGAGAGCAACTCCTTTTTTTGTATTTTATGTAAGGCTCAACAACAGAATGTCCTCAAGTCCAGTAAACAAGTAACACCTGTCTACGCAAGGTTGTAAGGCTGATCATCATCATCATCATCAATCGTATTTATTGAGCGCTTACTGTGTGCAGAGTACTGCACTAAGCGCTTGGGAAGTACAAGTTGGCAACATATAGAGACAGTCCCTACCCAACAGTGGGCTCACAGTCTAGAAGGGGGAGACAGAGAACAAAACCAAACATATTAACAAAATAAAATAAATAGATATGTACAAGTAAAATAAAGAAATAGAGTAATAAATATGTACAAACATATATACATATATACAGGTGCTGTGGGGAAGGGAAGGAGGTAAGACGGGGGGATGGAGAGGGGGCGAGGGGGAGAGGAAGGAGGGGGCTCAGTGTGGGAAGGCCTCTTGGAGGAGGTGAGCTCTCAGTAGGGCCTTGAAGGATAACAAGTAACTGAAGGCTGTGATGAGACCAATGAAAATTCACAACCATCCTGTCGGTCCTCATTGGTTCCCTTAGGTTCCCATTGCTCGCTCCCGGGTTGCTGTAACTCAATAAAAAACACAGTGGGAATGGAACACGGGGCTGATTGTCATTCATTCTTCATTCATTCATTCATTCATTCAATCGTATTTATTGAGCGCTCAATGTGTGAAGAGCACTGTACAAAGCGCTTGGGAATACAACTCAGTAACATATAGGGACGGGCCCTACCCAACTGTCACTCGTACC